>NW_006785198.1:1256078-1257245 GCF_000442215.2 Lipotes vexillifer | reverse complement strand
AAAGAGTGTCTTAATTAAATAATTAGGCCCTTTTAAAAATCAGTTCCCTGTGGGTTGCTTCTATAATTGCCTCTTCACTCATCAACTAAAAGTCTACCTAGGTTAACTGTCTTGTTTGTTCTCAACATAATGTTTTATCTATTTAATTCATGCAGTTATTTGTTGTATAGCTTATTTGTTTCTCTTTGTTTGTCATCATCATCTGTTCAAAATTGTAAGGTCCCAGAAGATAAGACCCAACTGTCCTTAATTTATTTTTATGGCACTTACATAGCATTATATGATATTCAACACCTAATAATTTTTCAGTTCGATGATTATGAAGACAGGAATCTATAGTAGGCTGATAAATGTGCATTTAACATGAAAAAAAACTCACTGAAGCTCTGGTTGTGCTATTCATAGCACACTGCAGCCTGTATCAGCTGCTAAGAAGAGTTTAGTATTATGTGAAAGCACTGATGAAAATGTTCAAAATCACCAATTCCCAATGACTCACAAAGTACATGTCTCTTAAGTTGCTCACCTGCTTTTACCCTAGGGCCATATTTCTGCTTTTATGACTCCAGCCAGAGGCTGAAAAGACATACAGGAAGTCAAATCAATCAATTTTCTAAATACTGGTGGTTAGGTTACTCAAAGAGAAGGTGGTAATGATGCGAAATCATTATTTCGAGAGATTATTGTGGAATTTAGATTTTTTTTTTTTTTCCGGTACGCGGGCCTCTCACTGTTGTGGCCTCTCCTGTTGTGGAGCACAGGCTCCAGACGCGCAGGCTCAGTGGCCATGGCTCACGGGCTCAGCCGCTCTGCGGCATGTGGGATCTTCCCGGATCAGGGCACGAACCCGTGTCCCCTGCATCGGCAGGCGGACTCTCAACCACTGCGCCACCAGGGAAGCCCTGGAATTTAGATCTTGATGGTCAACTTGCATTAATAAATCAACATTCATTGACTGCATGGTTTGTAGAACCATGGAGAAATTCCTTTTTCTGTCAAAAGCTCTGTATGGTTAGTCTGACTATGGACGATCTTGTATCCACAGGAGAAAATTAAATGGTTTGTCTTGATGTACTAGCAGAGCTTGGAAGAGTAAGCCCTAAAGACAAAGCAGTTTCCTAGAACTGAAGAATTTAACCTTTGTCTTAATCCACCCTTCTGTCAGCC
>NW_006785198.1:1243280-1255917 GCF_000442215.2 Lipotes vexillifer | reverse complement strand
TATATATATATATATATATATATATATATATATATATATAAAATAAATTTTTTCTGAACGGTCTATATATCAATAAACTCAGCGGTTTTAGAGTTAAGGACTGAAACCACAGCTTTTTGGTCACTTAGCTGCCCATATTCATCCAAGAGTGATTAGGAAATGTTTGGCTTAGAGACAGCCTTTAAAAAAGGACTGAGAAATGCATTTTTGCCAGCTCTATTAATATTACTTCTACTTAGAAGATGTACATATTTTTAAAGCGCATTTTTTGATGCTTTAAAATGTTTGTAAAGTGTTTATTTTTTTTTAATTTTAATTATTTTCGGCTGCATTGGGTCTTCATTGCTCTGTGCGGGCTTTCTCTAGTTGCAGTGAGCGGGGGCTGCTCTTCGTTGAGGTGTGCGGGCTCTAGGCACGCGGGCTGCAGTAGCTGTGGCATGCGGACTCAGTAGTTGTGGCACGCGGCTCTAGAGCGCAGGCTTAGTAGTTGTGGTGCATGGGCTTAGTTGCTCCACAGCATATGGGATGTTTCTGGACCAGGGCTCGAACCCGTGTCCCTTGCATTAGCAGGTGGATTCTTAACCACTGTGCCACCAGGGAAGCCCTCACCACATTATTTCTAAAATCCAAAAAAGTCTTAAGTTTTGAAACACATCTGGCACCAAACATTTTCGATATGGAATTGTGAACTGTATATTTCCTTACAATGCTAAATACATTTACAAAATCAGTGGGGACAGTATCATATTAAATATTCTGTCACCTATATGGGTGATTAAATTTTCTCATAACACCTTGTGCAAAATAACAACATTTACCATAATAGAACATACATTATAGTTTTTAATTGAGTATTATCTGGACTAGATGACAACTCTTCCAGAGAGAAATCGTCTATTGTCTTCTTGTTAAATTGTTTATTTTCTGATTATAACACAGTATATGCTCCTTGAAGAAAATTGGAAAGTACATAGAAGTTTGAAGAAAATTAAAATCATATATAATCCCATTTCTTTAAGATAACCAAAGTTACTATTATATTTCATTGTCTTTTTTTCCTATGCACATTTAAAAAATAAAACTGGGATCATACTAAAGCATTATTGCCTTTTTTTCCAATTTTATTGATATAATTGACATACTACATACTACACTGTATAAGTTAAGGTGTGTATATTATGATTACCACAGTAAGTTTAGTTGACATCCATAATGAATGGAAGCAGTATTTTCAAAAGCATTCTTCTGAGTGGCTACAGAGTATCCCACAGGTATGGATATAACATGATTTATTTAACTGCATCAGTAGGGCTTCCCAGTTGTTCCCAATTTTTTAAATGAATAGAGAAACTGTTTCTTAAGCAGATTATTAACCACAGTGCCTAGCACACTTAGTCACTCAGTAAAAGGTATTGAATTGATTAAAGTTATTTTCATCTAGTAAAATCCTAGCACAAATAGGTTTATTAAGTTTAATTAGATGCTTAGGGAGAATCTGAAAGAATGAACTCCAGCGTGAATACATCTTGGTTGTGGAAGGGAACATTTTAACCCTAGGCTGGGAGAGAGCCCACGGGGACTGGAGTGGCTGACTGACAGCATGAGGGGTGGGAGGGGGAGTGCTGAAGAACCTCTGTGTTGAATTGAGACTATACCACAGCTTGAGGATAGAACTCTCTGCATTGGTTACATTCTCCCATTCTGCTGAAGAAGTTAGCTGTTTTGTTATGTGTTCTGTTTTCTCTTTTAATTGCTCGCAGTTGTTCCTCTGAGAGCAGATGTGCTCTTTGAATGTAATTGAATGTCTGCTTTAGAACAATGTGACAAGGAAATATTATCTTCTTAGATTCCAGTGTGTGTTAAGAAGGACATAGTCATTTCTGGAAATTTCCAAATCAGATCTATGTGAACTCTTCCAGGAAATGTGATTAGGCCAGCTCAACAGGACTCTCTCCCAAGCAGGGCCAAGCAGATGGGAGCTACAAGCACCATTTTCACCCTAAAGGGATGAAAACAAAGCCTATCAAACTGAACTAGCAATATTTAATTGTCTGGTGTTTTGATGATACTCACATGGGCTCTACCTCCAGAATACCTGTTTCCATACCATGTAGAACTAAAACTGCCTGTTTTGATTCGTGGCCAAACCTGTTCTATGTTCAGACTGTGTGAACACTGTCGTAATACTCAATAAGCAATTAGTGGTGCAAACACTGGTCATGGTAATACTAGTGTTCAGTTAATTCGTTTGATTTAATTAAGCATTTAATTTCCTTCTGGTTTTTTTTTTTTATAAAAGGAAAACAAGAGGGAGGAAAAATAATCTCAGGTTATTAATTACTTTAAGCTTTTCAGTTACTACCTCTTGGGCTATAACAAACAATGAATCTTTTAAAAGCAAAACACAAATTAAAGCAAAATAAAAATTACATTTAAATTTTCAAAGGGCAATGAAATTAGAAATCCTTTTAAAGGGTATATTATTTTCACCATATTCCTTAGAATAAATATTATAAAGTAATATAAAATTATATAGAATGTGATATTGTAGGCCGATATAAAGTCCTGAGGACTATTCCCCAAAATGTTAACAGTTCATTCTTCATCAGTTGACATTCATCAGTCTTTCCTGACAGTGTCCAGCCTCTTCTCCTGATCTGCACCTTACCAGTGATGACCATTTGCGATGAGAATCGGAAACATATTGCAATGAGGCAGATGATATTGTAAAGCTCAAGAAACATTAGCAAAGTCACAAAAGAGAGACTATACCTGAAAGGATAATTTCTAAAATTAATTAGGATGTCAGAAAGTTCTTGGCAAAAAGCAAATTAGAGTTGAAATCTCTTTCCTTTCTTCTTAAAGTTGCATTGTGTGGTCTTTTTGTGGGAATCCATGGATTTTCCATAAAAGCGTGATTCTGATTTTTCTGTATAATATTCTTGTCCCGTTTCCCCCTAAAATGATGTAACTATTACAGCATTTCCACAAGAAAAATTGCTTTCCAAGGCAGTTTTCTTGCTTTTTTTTCCTTCTATATTTTTGAAAAAGTCTTCCTTTAAAGGCCTTTAAAATTTTTTTCCCACTTTTGAATTGGCAGATGGCATAGTTAATTTTTTCAAATATAAAAAAATACATTAAAAATAACTTAAGAACTGAACAGAAAATTGAAGCCCATGTACTGGGGTATAAAAACATAAAATATCCTAGACCAGTAGCTTATAGATAATCTGTGCAGCATTTTGTACTGATGCATATACTGATTTGCTGGGATGTTCAAATAAATTCTCTGGAAAATTTAGTAAGTGGCTACATGTGTGGCCTGTATGAACCCAAATTACCATTTTCTTCTAGCTTTCGCATAAAACTTATATATATACATATATAATTATTTATATATAATGAGACTAATGGAGATAGTGGTATGAATCATGTGTTGTTTCTAAATTAGATAATCTTTGCATGAGTTAGTCTTGATTTACTTGATTTACTACACTCTTGTCTGTAATACTACCAGGATGTGTTATATTTTCTGCAGATAATGTTTTCTTAGGGTGATTTTTCATGCTGATTTTTCTGACTCTGGATAACTCTCAGGTAAGACATCACTGAGTTTGTAGGGGATGCTCTTCTAGTTGTAAAAGGCTGAAGGAGAGGCCTGAGGGCAAATTCCCCACCAAGGGGAAGCACACGTGGTGGAGCCTTCTCCTGGTATCATGCTCTCAGCCGGGCTCTGACCCTCAATTTCCTCACTTTTAAAACAGGGTTAACAATGTCACCCACATTCCAGCTGTAGCACATGGATTTTTAAAAATTTCCTCAAACACATTAAGCTCCCTCTCACTTTTTAAAAAAATTTTTATTGAGGTATAGTTGATTTACAATGTTGTGTTAGTTTCAGGTGTACAGCAAAGTGAATTTGTTATACATATACATATATCCACTCTTTTTTTTAAGATTCTTTTCCCATATAGACCATCACAGAGTATTGAGTAGAGTTCCCTGTGCTGTACAGCAGGTTCTTATTAGTTATTTATTTTATATACAGTAATGTGTATATATACAGTACTGTGTATATGTCAATCCCAATCTCCCAATTTATCCCTCCCCCACCAGGCCCTGGTAACCATAAGTTTGTTTTCTACATCTGTAACCCTGCTTCTATTTTGTAAATAAGTTCATTTGTACCCTTTTCTTTAGGTTCCACATATAATTGATACCATATGATATTCGTCTTTCTGTGTCTCACTTACTTCACTCAGTGTGACAATCTCTAGGTCCATCCATGTTGCTGCAAATGGCATTATTTTGTTCTTTTTTATGGCTGAGTAATATTCCATTGTATATATATGTGCCACATCTTCTTTATCCATTCCTCTGCTGATGGACACTTATGTTGCTTCCATGTCCTAGCTATTGTAAGTAGTGCTGCAGTGAATATTGGGATATATGTATCTTTTTGAATTCTGGTTTCCTCAGGGTATATACCTAGTAGTGGGATTGCTGGGTCATATGGTAGTTTTATTTTTAGTTTTTTAAGGAACCTCCATACTGTTCTCCATAGTGGCTGTATCAATTCACATTCCCACCAGCGGTGCAAGAGTGTTCCCTTTTCTCCACACCCTCTCCAGCATTTATTGTTTGTAGATTTTTTGATGATGGCCATTCTAACCGGTGTGAGGTGATACCTCATTGTAGTTTTGATTTGCATTTCAATAATAATTAGTGATGTTGAGCATCTTTTCATGTGCTTTTTGGCCATCTGTATGTCTTCTTTGGAGAAATGTCTATTTAGATCTTCCACCCATTTTTTGATTGGGTTATTTGTTTATTTGTTTTTATATTGAGCTACATGAGCTGTTTGTATATTTTGGAGATTAACCCCTTGTCAGTTGCTTCATTTGCAAATATTTTCCCCCATTCTGTGGGTTGTCTTTTTGTTTTGTTTATGGTTTTCTTTCCTGTGCAAAACTTTTAAGTTTAATTAGATCCCATTTGTTTATTTTTGTTTTTATTTTCATTACTCTAGGAGGTGGACCAAAAAAGATCTTGCTGCGATTTATGTCAGAGTATTCTGCCTATGTTTTCCTCTAAGAGTTTTATAGTGTCTAGCCTTACATTTAGGTCTTTAATCCGTTTTAAGTTTATTTTTGTGTATAGTGTTAGGGAGTATTCTAATTTCATTCTTTTACATGTAGCTGTCCAGTTTTTCCCAGCACCATTTATTGAATAGACTGTGTTTTCTCCATTGTATATTCTTGCCTCCTTTGTCACAAATTAGGTGACCATTGGTGCATGGGTTTATCTCTGGACTTTTTAGCCTGTTCCATTTATCTGTATTTCTGGGTTTTTGCTGGTACCATACTGTTTTGATTACTGTAGCTTTGTAGTATAGTGTGAATTCAGAAAGCCTGATTCCTCCAGCTCTGTTTTTTTTTTTTTCTCAAGATTGCTTTAGCTATTCATGGTCTTTTGTGTTTCCATACAAATTGTAAAATATTTTGCTCTAATTCTGTGAAAAATGCTATTGGTAATTTGATAGGGATTGCACTGAATCTATAGATTGCTTTGGGTAGTATAGTCATTTGCACAATATTGATTCTTCCAATCCAAGAATCACTCCATCTGTTTGTGTCATCTTTTATTTCTTTCATCAGTATCTTCTAGTTTTCTGAGTACAGGTCTTTTGCCTCCTTAGGTAGGTTTATTTCTAGGTATTTTATTCTTTTTGATGGGATGGTAAATGGGATTGTTTCCTTGATTTCTCTTTCTGATCTTTCGTTGTTAGTGTATAGGAATGCAAGAGATTTCTGTGTATTAATTTTGTATCCTGCATCTTTACCAAATTCATCGATGAGCTCCCTCTCAGTTTTTGTCTTTGCTCATATGCTCCCTTAGTTTGGAATGTTCTCTCCAATCTTAATTAATACCTACCCAGTCTTCAAGTCTCAGCTCAAAAGTCACCTCCTCTTGAAAGCCTCTCTTGATACCCCAGACAGATGGGATTTTTGTTATTATACATGCCCAGGGTATCCAGTCCTTTCCCGTTTTAGCACTTAATTTGTAAGTATTGAATTATATGGTGTTTAATTAATAGCCATCTTCCATACAAGACAGTACTAGTGCCTAGCACTAGTCAGTAAATTGAGCTAGTTGTGTAAATAAATCTATAGTTATGGACCCTGATTTTAATTCAAGAAAAGTTAGAAAGTTCAGGAAATGGAAGGCAAATTCTCTGAAAAAGTTATAGAAATACTATACTGGAATAATAACAGAACTGGAGAATAAGAATGTGGTTGATTAATGATGGGCATTCCTTCCATCAAGAAGTGGTGTCTAATTTCTCTCTGAATCTGGACAGGTCTGTGACTGCTTTGTCCAATACAGGATGGCAGACATGATGCCATACTAGTTCTGTGTGTAGCTCTTAAATGGCCTGGCAGCATCCACTATCACCACTAGGAAGCCAACAGCTAATTAAGAAGGGAGATTACTTTGAGACCACCATGCTGTGAGTAGCCCAAGCCACATGGAGAGGCCCTAGAGGAAGAGATTTATTCCCATAGAGAGAGAGAGAGGCCAAGGAACAGGGAAGCAGCAGAGATGTGAGTGAAGGAGCCATCTTGGAAGTGGACCCTCCAGCTCCAGCTGCCCCGACAAAGTCCGTGAGGATCTGAGATGAACCACCTGGATAAGCCTTTCCCAAATTCCTGATCCACAAATCATCAGCAAAGTAAAAAGATTGTTTCCAGCCCCTAAGTTTGGGGGTGGTTTGTTGTGTAGCAATAGATAACTGGAACGAAGAGTGAGAAAAGTGAATTCATGAAGAGGAGGAGCTGAGAAAAGATGATTCAGAGGAGAAAATTGGTGAAGGGTGAAATAAGAAATGTGTAACAACCACCTCAGCAGTAAGTGTTCAAGGAACAGGGATGGTGAGACTATCCATAAAACCACTAGAGGCTTGCAAACTCCCCATTTATGCATTTACCACATCCAGACTGGGGCAGGGGAGGGGGAGAAGGCTTCTTGGAAGGGGTGGTGCCTTCACTGAGTCTTAAAGAAGGATTAAGAGTTGCTCAAGCAGGGATGGGGTCAAGCATGTTCCAGGTGATAGAATATGATGTGCAAAGGCCCACATAAGAGAAAAATGGGGAAGTGACCAGAATGAGGTTGGGGAGGGGTATCTTGTGGGCCATGATAAGGCATTTGGACTTCATTCTGAGGGTACTGGGAAGCCACTGGAGGATTTAGGCAAGAGAGTGGCATGGTCAGATTTGCAATTTAGAAAGACCACCCTGGATAGGAGGGCTGTGCAATAATCCAAGAGACCAATGATTATATTCTGGACTTGGTGGTGGCAGAGTGGATGGAGAGACATGGATGGATTTGAGCCATTTTAAGGAGACTGATCTGTTAGACTTGATTGATTAAATTTGTAGACAAAGGAGAAGCTGAAGCTAAGAATAAGCTTCAGTAAACTGGCTTGAGCAACAATCTGTGTGGATGGACAAGAAAATGGAAGGGGAGAAGGAACAGACTGGACAGATCATGATGAACTCTGTTCTGGGCATGTTGACTTTGGAGTTCCTGTGGGACTAAACAGGGATGTCTCCCTGGCAATTCTGAAGCTCAGGAGAGACCACAGCACCAGCAGTGATAGATTGGGCATGAATGGCATTGAGGTGAGGTTGGAAGTCATGGGCCTAGATTAGTCCACCCATAGGAGGGAGCATTTAAAGTTGGAGGAAAGAAGAGTGAAGCTAGAGATCTAGCCTCTGGGAAACACCAACACTTAAAAGCAATGAAACAGAATCAGAGAGAGACAGAGGCAGAGAGACAGCTAGAGAAAAGAAGCCAGGAGAGAGCAGTATCACTGAGCAAAAGAGGAAAGCTGGAAGGAGAATTCCTGGGACATGTGTGATCTAATCCTATGTTAGTTAAAACAACTGTGGGTTGATACCAAACGAGCAAACATGACAATTCCCTGGTATTGCAAAACTAACATTTCATTGCTCTTCATAAGAAAGTGAAGCAACTTCATTTCATAAGGAAATGAAGGGGGCTTATCAGAGCCTCAATCTCCTTCATCCCTACAAACATATATTTGAGTACGGTATAGCCATGAAAATACTTCTGGAAAGATAATATTGCAAAAAGCTCTGAGAAACTGAAAAAAAAAAAAGATTAAATGGCAGGGTCACACTAATGTCTGCATATCATCATAATACATCACAAACTTGTTATTCAAACTCAATACATTTATGTAGTACTTTGGACTTTTCAGGATACTTTGATGATCTCATTAGCCCCTGATGTGGTTATAATGAACTAGATGACTCTGGCATCAATGGGTTATTACACTGCTAAGAGAAAGTAATAAGCAACATAAAAAGAAGAATATAGACAGAGTTACATAAGTTCAGAAAAGGGACATGTTGCTTGTGTGGGAGAGGGTGAGCTTTGAAAAGCCAAGAGCACTTACTGAGTGCTTACACTGTGCCCTGTTACTGAGGTAGGCACCGTATGTGTTATCTCATTTAAAGGACGTGGGTATGTTGAGTGGTAGAAATGGGCATTTTACACAGAGGTAGATGGCAACTTTGGTACTCATCATAGTGTCTGGCACAAAAGCGCAATAGCTACTAATATTAGTGGCTGTCATTCATTGAGTACTTCCTGGTGCCAGGTGCAACCCTTCGCACACGCTGTCACATTTCAGCTTCAATGCAACCCACTTTACACATAAACTCAAGTGACTCACACAAGTGAAGTCCCTGGTGAAAAACAAATCGCATACTCCACTAAGAATTTTGAGGAGAATTTAATAATCATGGGCTGGCCAAAAGGTTCGTTCGGCTTTAAGTAAAAATTAAAGACATTTCTCATTTTCATGAAGAACTTTATCGAACAATGTATTCACTAACCGAGCTAAGGTTTTGGCCAACCCAATATTTCCTTTAAAAGGAGAATGTTTTTAGAGGTGTGGGCAGAGTAAAGAGAACCAATAAGGGATGTTGAGGCACCCAGAGACTAGCAAAAACAGGAAGTCATTACCACCCTTAGATGGAGATCATTTAAGGAACATCATTAAGCAGTTCAAGCTCAGCTGCAGTAAATTGGCCACTTCTCTCCAGAGCATAGAAGTTAGCAATTCTCACTTTGCTGCTTTCATCGATATTTTTACGTCAAACATTATGTCACGGTTATGTTGGATCCCTTGATCCCTTCTGCAACTACTCTCACCAGCATTCACAGTGCCAGCAAATACTTTGAGAAGCTGGTGAGGGTGGATGGCCCCAAGCACAGCCTCATTATGCATTGAATATTGCCAAATGCTCTTTCTGAAAATGCTGAATTGCCTTTTCTTTGCATCCTTTTTTTCTTTCTTTTTTTTTAAAATAAATTTATTAATTTATTTTTGGCTGTGTTGGGTCTTCGTTGCGGTGCGGTGGCTTCTCATTGTGGTGGCTTCTTTTGTTGCAGAGCACGGGCTCTAGGTTCGCAGACTTCCATAGCTGTGGCTCGCGGTCTTTAGAGCACAGGCTCAGTAGTTGTGGCTCACGGGCTTAGCTGCTCCGCGGCATGTGGGATCTTCCCGGACCAGGGCTCCAACCCATGTCCCCTGCATTGGCAGGTGGATTCTTAACCACTGCGCCACCTGGGAGGCCCCCTTTTCTTCTTCTTCTTCTTTTTTTTTTTTTTTTGGGGTACGCGGGCCTCTCACTGCTGTGGCCTCTCCCGTTGCGGAGCACAGGCTCCGGACGCGCAGGCTCAGCGGCCATGGCTCACAGGCCCAGCCGCTCCGCGGGATGTGGGATCTTCCCGGACCGGGGCACGAACCCGTGTCCCCCCCCATCGGCAGGCGGACTCTCAACCGCTGCACCACCAGGGCAGCCCATCCTTTTCTTCTTAATATTCATAATGTCGTGTGCTTAAAAGAGGACTTTAAAGTGTGCTGTTTACTACTTCCATGTAAGTAGTTACATAGGGTTATCAGAACCCAGCCAGGAGCTAGAATTTCCAAAAAGAGGGACCACCAGACAGAAGTTATGGTTATAGAAGGGTTGTTGCTAGAACCATGCAAAAGCAGGAAGGGAGTAAGAGGAATAAATATGTTAACCTTCCTTTCCTCTTGCCCTCCCATCTCCTGTAAGTGCCACCCATTGGACAAAGCCAACAATAACGGGATCCCAGGTGATACAGTCGATGAAGGTCAGTCCTCTCAGGCTCAGAGTAAGACAGAAAATAGTGAAGCATGGGTCTTGGGCACACCAGGATTACACAACCTGAATGCGGGAGGGCCAGGAGTCAAAGTCAGGTTTATTATGCCTTATTGACTGCTTTTATGTATTTCTCTTCCATACATGTTGCAGGTGCTTGGTAAATATTTCTTTAAAGAATGAATTCCCAGGTGACAGCTGAAGAAACCAAGGTTAGGAGGGTATGCATCTTGACTTTAGGAACCAGAACCCTGGAACTATCTCCTAGTTTGTAAAATGCTGCCTGCCCATTCGACCAAACATAACTCACTGCTTGTATGTCAAAGGAAATCTGCAGCAGTCGGTTTCCTCCACAGCAAATTGTTTTGTGTCAAACTTAATGATTCTTATCTGGCAGCACTCAGGACTTACTGTCAGAATGCAGACTTATGGAAGAAAAAAAAAGAAGAATTCAGACTTATGGTATTTAACTTGATCTAGTATTTCTAGTACTTGGGATGGTTGAGGACACTTGAGCCCTCATTCTCTTTAAGGACTCCAACCCCTACCCTCAAACACGAAACCCCAGTGAAAGCAAATCTTGTATTTGCTAAAAATGGAGTAAGAAAGGAGTAAGGCAGGAATGTCTCTTTTAATCCTGAAATAATTGCTATCTAAAATTGACTTCAGATGCAGGTCCAGAAATATTATCAATGGAAAAGAAAAATTGCCTCTGTATCAGTCAGTGTCTATCTAGGAGAATATAAACAGCTCTAGGTATTTCAAATAGAGGGAATTTAAACAGGGAATTAGCTACAAAGATCTTGAAATGTGTGGAAGACAAAAAGGAGCAATTTGACCATAAGTCCCACAGTGTAATTCACAATTACATCCCCAGTACCTGGTATGTAGCAAAGGTTCAAAAATGTGTATTGAATCTATGATTACACTTGTGAGTGAGATTTGTTCTGTCAACCTAGGAAGACCATGGGTTCTGCTGGAAAGCATTAAGATACCTATATGACTCTGATGATTCAATGGATGTATGTGGTTTGGCCTTAGGTAGGGAATCATGTTCAAAGCCTTCTGAACCTGTCAGTGCTACTGTATAGCACAGAGAATTCTATGTTCTGTGATAACCTGTATGAGAAAAGAATCTGAAAAAAAAAAATGAATATAGGTATAACTGAATCCCTTTGCTGTATACCTGAAACTAACACAACATTGTAAATCAACTATAATCCAATAAAATTAAACAAAAAAGCAAACAAAAAGAACCCAAAAGCTAAAACAAAAAACCCTCAAAACCTGTCAATGAATAATATTTAATGAGCAACTACTAGGTACTAGATACTATCCTAGGCACTTTTCTAAGCATTTTGTATTATTAACTTTAACCTTCCTAATAACCCTATGATAATGGATTCACTGTTTCCAATTTCATAAATTAGGATGAAACGGAGGCAAAGAGCTTTCAAGTAACACAACTAAGATCATACAACAAGAAAATAGCAGAGCCAAGCTTCCACCCACAAAGTTTGGCTTCAGAAACTACATTCAGACTCCACACCATATGTCTGTCCACTGCTCAAGTGATGAAAGCTTAGCCTACCTTTCTACCATTATTTTCCATTTCTCCCATTGTACTCTGGGGCATAAACCAGCTAGCTGTTTCCCCAACCTGTTTCCTCTCCTTTCTGGGCTCATAGAAGACTATTTCCCAGCTCTTCCCTTTGGTTACTAAAGCTGTGTGACTGAGTCCCAGCCAGAGGAAAGTGAGCAGAGGTGATATGTACCACTTCCTGGCCTGGCCCATTAAGCCTCTCACACGTGGTGCTGAATGCTCTGTAACTTTCTTTCAGCTTGAGGAAGGTGAGCATGGTGAACTTGGATGCCATATTTGAAAGTGTTGGAGCCACAAAATGGAAGAAAGCCAGACCCCTGCATGTCACTTGGAGAAGAGTCAGGAACCAATCAAGACATTCTGTTAGCCTTTAAGTGAACAAGAGATGAACTTCTATCAACTTTATTCCACTATATGTGCTGGGGTCATTTTGTTACAGCATCTTGAATTATCTTAACCAATACATACAGGATTTGAACTGATCTATCTATTGTTGCTTGAACACGCATTTGGCTTTTGAACATACTTTTCCTTAGAATTCTCATTCTATCCTTCCAATTATTCACATCCTAAAAATTATTCAAGGCCTAAAAATTATTCAAGGCCTAGACCTTCAAGCAGCTCTCTTCTACTCCCACTAGCCACCATGATTTCTTTTTCCCGTAACTTCCTATAGCACTTTGTTGATTGTATCTCTCATGTGCCCTTAGCATAGCTCTCACTTTGGATGTCTTGTTTTCCCAGTAAGCTCTTCAAGGTCAAGGATCATGTTTTAATGCTTCTCATATGTCTCTGAAGTACATAACATGGTGTT
>NW_006785198.1:1240538-1243270 GCF_000442215.2 Lipotes vexillifer | reverse complement strand
TGAGACTTCTCACTAAAAATCTGTAGGGAAAATGAATTTATATATGTATGAGACTTAATAAAGCCCATTTTCCATTTGGGCTTTATTCCATTTCCATTTTCCCAAAAGTAGTCCTTTATCACTCAAGCAGGAAGGCATGTAAGAAGTGATTTACTGGAGTTCGTGTCTTTATTATTCTTTTCACCAATATACACATTCTAACACTTTTGGACAACTGCTTAGAAGAGACAGAAGGCGTGCTTATCAAATTTCAGATGACACAAAACTAGAGGTAATAAATAATGCACAAGATGACAGAATCAAAATGAGGCAAGTTGGAATGAAGATAACATTTAATAGGGATAACTGCAAAATTAGATTAAAAAAAAAAGTTTCAGTATGGAAAGACAGGGCTAACACCAATTTATAGGAAAAATCTTTCAGGTTTTAATTGGCTGCTGGGCTGACATGAGCCCAGAGTGGATACATGGGACTTTGTTTGTAATTAGGCTCAAGGCACTTGGTGGCAAAGTATTCAGGCTCTAACAAGGCATGGGCATGAATTAAGGTTGCTAGGTGGAGACCAGCTGGATGTGGATGAAACCTCACTGTTAGGTAATGGGGGGAAAAAGGTCCATATTTTGGCCTGGGCAAGCTCAGCACATAGGCAACTTTCACCTGTAGCAATGGTGGGAATCCCCTGCTGAGAACACCATCAGGTGATTTCTGGACACTAATTTGGTGCCAATTTAGTATCAGCATGGATTCCCTGAGAGTTTTGCCTCAGAAGTAGAACCCAGTAGGTCTCAAAGGTTTGTTATTTTACTTTTGGTCCCACTCCCCAGTGTCAGGATGAGAGCTGTCCTTCACTTAAGACCCCTCACTTTCACAGCTGAGAAATGCCATGTCATCTGGGTAAATTCAAGTCACCCTTGACAGAGGGGAGAGAAGGCAGATCCCATCTCCTGTTGCTCAGTTGGGACAACTGTTCCAGGATCCTTAGCTAGATCTCTCCTAGAAACCTACATTTCCTAAAAACTGGTATCAGAGTTCTGACAAAAAGGCTGTGGCCTTGACCTTGGCACCGGACCACCAAAAAAGCCAATACAATCTTAGGCAGTGTTAATAGAAGCCTAGCACCTGGAATAAGGGTCCTGCTGTAGTCTGCGCGGGTCAGACCACAGAAAGAATTGTTTCTATTCCAGATACCATGATTTAAAAGGGATACAGGCAAACCACTGTGTATCAAAAGGAAGATGACCAGAATGTTGAAGGGATTTAGAAACCAATCACTAGTTACTTTTTGGTGGTTCAGGATCAAGGCATGGAGTGGGTCAGGATGGCGGGTGGGATGCAGTGTCAGGTAGCATAGAAATGTCTTCAGATATGTGAATGCTGTCTTGTGAAAGAATGTTAGGTAATGCCAGAAGGCAGAACTGGGACCAGTGGGATTTAAGCCCACAATGAAGAATTTTTAACTGTGAATACTCTTCAAAAGTGGAATACACTTTGCAAGTAAGTGAGGTTTAGAATGTTCAAGTAAAGATCTGGTCACTGTCATAGATGTTTTAGCTGGAATTCCAGAACATTGAGTGGGAATTTAGATGAGAGGGTTTCTAAGGTCCTGTTCAACTAATGTTCTATGATCTCATCAATCTTAAAATTAGAAATATGCTACAGAACGTGAGGAAAGAAGATTATTACCTGAGATTATTTTGGAGTTACTACCTGAAGTGGATCTTCCCCTCAAAAAGAGCAGAACCCATGGATTATGTAATCTGCAATGCGTGAGAGGGGAAAAATAGAAGTTTAGTATCATTAAGAAGGGAAAGGAACTCCCTGAGGGGCATGAAAAAAGAAACATTCAACAAATATCTCAGGAATTCCACGGAGTCTGTACAGGCCTGAGGGAAAGGCAAGGGAGGAGTTTGGAAACCCTCTTTCCCAGTGACAAAAGAGTTGTGATGCTCCACGTCTGAAACTGCTCAAGGTGAGCGCACATCTATCGTGGAGGAAAGCACACTTGGTCTTTGCCTCCCTACCTCTGCGGGCCCTGTAGGCAAACAGAATCACATTCTTAGTAAGAACGGATTGTCCTTGAAATACTGTGAGTTTCCAGATGTCTATGTCTCTCTATATATGTGTCTCTTGGGCTCCTCCTCTTTCTTTCAGACAGGAAGAAATAACATTCTTTTAATAATCTAGAGTCTCACGTGGGGTGAGGGGTCATCTGCAGAGAAAGTCAAGGTAAGGTGGACTTGGGTGCGAAGGCAGATTCTCACGCTAGGAAATGGGGGTGGAGGTGGGGCGCGGTACCACGTGCTGTGCAACCTGGGAACAGGAGGGTAGGGAGAGAGATCAAACTATCTGTCCACAAAGGAATCCCATCCTTTGCTTCTCGACCACCAAGAAGACCCCACAGTCGCTCTGTCCAAAACACAGCCCGCTCTCCAAGTGCGCCTTGGGTCCACGTGAGGCGTGCACCTGCGGCGGAACACAGGTAACGTCAAGTCCGGGTACTGCGCCTTTTGGCCGAGGTCCCCTCACCAGCGCGCACCTCTTGCGTTGCCGGCTTCCTCGGCCGCCGCCTCTGGCCCCACTCCTCGTGCGATGCTCGCCACTACAACTCCCGCCTCAGCTGCCGCAAACCCGAGAGCGCCAAGTGGGCGCGCGGGCTGCGCGCGGGCCGGCGCCCGGAGGTCTGGGCATGCTCAGTCGCGCGGGCAGGGCTCCGGGCGTGAGCCGGGCTCCCG
>NW_006785198.1:1221962-1236785 GCF_000442215.2 Lipotes vexillifer | reverse complement strand
GTGTCCCCTGCATCGGCAGGCGGACTCTCAACCACTGCACCACCAGGGAAGCCCTGTGCTTAATATTTTGAAGACAAATTAGCCTTAAGAAACCAATCATATTTTAAATGAATCCAGCTTACATTTTAGAGGGGAAAAAAAAAAGTTAACTTCTAAATGTCAAAGTCCAGTAAGCAAATATCTAAAAGCTATGACAGTGTGTGAGGATTGGGTTTTTTAAAAATAAAAATTTTGTTTCAATTGTACATGTCCGCAGTACCAAATTCAAAAGGTACAAGAGGATACACGGTGAAAGTAAGCCTTGGACTTCCCTGGTGGTGCAGTGGTTAAGAATCCGCCTGCCAACGCAGGGGACATGGGTTCAATCCCTGGTCTGGGAAGATCCCACATGCTGCGGAGCAACTAAGCCCATGTGCCACAACTACTGAGCCTGCACTCTAGAGCCTGCGAGCCACAACCACTGAAGCCCAAGCACCTAGAGCCCATGCTCCGCAACAAGAGAAACCACCACACGGAGAAGTCTGCACACGCAATGAAGAGTAACCGCTGCTCGCTGCAACTAGAGAAAGCCCGTGCACAGCAACAAAGACCCAACTCAGCCCAAAATAAATAAATTTATTTAAACAAAGAAAGAAAGTCTTGCCCCCCTTACCTCACCCTTGTACCTGACTACCCAATTCCTTTCCTCAGAGGCAACTACTAATGCCATTTTCTTGAGTTTTTTTTTTTTTTTCCAGAAAGTTTTTAGTACTTAATAAATGATTAACTGACAGAGTTTACTCAAGGAAAATTGTGAAATATATCCTGTGCCCTTTCACCCTTCTTTCAGGGCCATTTTATCCTTTCCCAGGTACCAGGTATTAGTATATGGAGTATTCGGTCTAAGAGAAAACCACACAAACTCATTCTCACAAAGTGATAATGGCTTTAATTATCCTTGCCTGGAGCATTTGCACTGTTAGGGACCTCTAGGAAGAAGGCAATATGCTTAGCGCAAAGTAATAAATCTCCAAAGTAAAAATAAACATTGAGGGGGGGAAAGGAGGGCATAAACGGAAAAGGTAAGCAGTACATATTTGCATAGTAATTCCGCTTCTGTTGGGGCACTCAACTATTTGGACTTACATATTTGGGTCCTGGTTTATTCTTTGGTTAGGAAAAAAGCATAATTATATTGATCCCAGGGGCAAGGTGAGCATTAAGACCATGTCTAATGACCAGCCAACTTATGTGTGTGTGTGAATGCCAAAAGATGGTGTTATTATTAGCTCTATTTAAAAGATAAGGAGACTGAGTCTCTGGTAACCAAGGTTAAGTAACTTGTCCAAAGTCACACACAGATAATAAGTGGCAGAACTGAGCTTCTCATGAAAGTATGAAGGTCTTTTTTGCTTGAAGTGCTTGTTGCCAGTTGTGCTTAATCATAATAGATCATTAAATCAATTTTATATTGATTGCCACCTGAATATCATTTTACACACTAACGATATACAGTATAACTTGTATATTAACTAAGTGAATCATTTTACTTCCCTTCTCTCCTAAATGAGAGTGGATTATTTTCATTTTAGTTAAAAAAAATAATTCAGGCATTTACATGAAACCCATAAATTGCCTGGGCACACTTTACGCATAATTGTGCCTTATTTACCAGCCTATTGGATGATTGCTTTTTTAAATGCACACGTGTCCTCAAACTTCTGTTTGACTTCAGGTGAGTAAACTACCCTAAACCATAATTAGAAATTACCCTGATTCTCACCAAGCTGGAACGTGAAGGCGCTGGAGACTCTTCACATGGCGGCAGATTAAATGGTTCTTGATAAATTGTCACCTCCAACTGGTTAGAACAACTGCTGTCTTTCAGGGTGTCTCTTTTCCGACTCTTCTACATGGCCTTGGCAATAAACGTTTGGAAATTGACGTGTGTCTTGGGAACTGGGACGCATCCCATAATGTAATCTACTCCCATGCAGCTGATCTTGAAAGCCTTGAAAAGAAAGAACATAATGATGAGTAGGGAGTGACTTCTGTTAGATACTATTAGCTGAAAATGAACTTTCTGCAGAGATTGCTGGAATCATTATAAGACTAAGAAGGCAGGGATGGATCCCTTATAATTCACATATGCTGGGAAATTGCTTTTGCATGTTTTTAAATTCTTATTGAGCTCAGATTTCTTCAAAATTAGGTATCCAGTTCATTAATATAAACCACAACACAGAAAAATCTACTTAAGACTTTTGAAAAGATTTACCTTCTACTGTCTTTGCATCGTAAATAAATTATTCATGAACCTCAATATAAATTTGGAAATGCATGTTTAAAACATGTGTGATGGTTATTATTCATTTTATGACATTTGCTGTTAAAATCTGTAACCACTTCAGAAAGCCTCGTTTTCTGACTGGAGATCTGGACACGTGGTAGAGTTCATTCCCCTAATCAAGACGTGCCATAATAAAGGATAAAATAGCTGAAATCTTAAAGAGAAAAGGTTTCATTTATATCTTATACAGAACACAGTGCACTGTTCACCCCAGGTAGTAGAAAAATATTTATTTACTGTAATGCAATCCCTGATGTTGCATCAAAATGCTCCCCTGACCTTTGAAGTTGGCTTTCACTGCTGTCCTTAAACTGATATTAGGTATTTAATCTGTCAGAGTCCTCAGGTGCATTTCATAAACAGGCACTTTTCATCCAACTGGGCAAGCAAGAGTAATCTCAAACAACAAATCCCATTTTAAAATGTGCGCGTGTAATGCCATCCCAGTTTACTTTGTCATTGTCAAATAATGTAATAATATACATTGTTTTCCTGAAACTGAGTGCTGAGGGGTAGTAGCACGTAGAAAGGAATAAATTACCAGACTTTAGACTGCTGTTTCTAAATGTCTAGATCATCTAAGCAAGTATGACCGAAGAAATGAGCACAGCAGACTACGAAGATAGAAGTACAAATTAGTATAGGGTTGGTTTAATTTTGCCCAACAGATCAAACCTGAATTAGTTTAACATAGCAAATTAAAGGGAATATAACTTTTAGTCTGCTTTTGTAGCTAGATGGGCTTATGGGATAAACCGTTATTCTAATGAAGATGAATATATCAGTATTTTGCTTGATTTGAATGTGAGTAAATCTTTGACTTCATTAAAAATATGTTTGCTTTGATTCCTTTGTTCTTTTGTTTAAGAAATATTGAAGTTTTCTAATTTGCTTCTGGCAGTAATGATGAGTGCCATGATTGCGTTAAAAATGACTGTGTTGGGCTTCCCTGGTGGCGCAGTGGTTGAGAGTCCTCCTGCCAATGCAGGGGACACGGGTTCGTGCCCCGGTCCTGGAAGACCCCACATGCCGCGGAGCGGCTGGGCCCGTGAGCCGTGGCCGCTGAGCCTGCGCGTCTAGAGCCTGTGCTCCGCAGCGGGAGAGGCCACAACAGTGAGAGGCCCGTGTACTGAAAAAAAAAAAAAAAAAAAGACTGTGTTTTTGAAGGCCAAGGCACAATAGTTGTGTCACTCGTGTAGTATGTGCCTTCAGCAACTGTCTAGACCCAATGTTTGGTGGTGGGGAGATGTAGGTGAATTAGATACCACCGTTGCCCATAAGGACCTCACAGTCCAGCTAGGAAGACAGACCAGTGGCAGATACTTGCAGAACAAGAGGACAGGGTTTTATGCCAGAGCTCTGTCTGGTGCTATGGAACCTCCAGGGGGTGGGTCTGACCCATACCAGGACTTCTCAGAAGTGACAATTGAGTTAGAAGTAACCAGGGGAAGGCAGAGAGGGGCAGCCTCAGAGATAGGGGGCACTGTGAGATCGGATGACGGTGATGGTACAGTGAAAATTAATTTCACTCATGTTGGGAAGGATGCAGGATTGGGAAAAGCCCGCCTGTGGCCCCCTGATCTCCGAGATTTCAATTCCTAGTTCCAAGTTCATCAGGAGAACCACATCCTTAACCACGTTTCCTGGTTGGGGCCCAGAGGGAACTGGCTGCCTGGCACACTGCATTTCTAACTGCACTCCCATCTTTTCTCCTACCACGTGCTCCATCAAGGTCTGGCATTCCTTCCAGGATTCCTGAATAGCACAGTTTGGGAACGATATAGTCTTCCCTGGAGTGGACTGAAGTCCACTCCAAATCTGAGATTCATTTCTTGAGGTTGCTAGAATGTCATTTGGCTGGGTAGTAATTTTTCCCCTTTGGCCCAAAATGTGCACATTAGGGTGTGTCAAGCAAACCTGGCATCTGCCGTGTATAGGTATATAATATTATCCGTGTCAGTGGCAGGTAAGAGAAAACTTTCCTGTTTGCTGTTGAAATGTGTTTTTATTCACAAATCTTTCCATCTTGGCAGTAGACACCATTGAGTCTCACATTAATATAAATCAAGTGCAGCTGAAACTGAGCATGCATTTATAATCATAGGCTGAATTTTGTACAAGCTACAGAAGGCTGCACGGTTGGGATACAGCACTATTCTAGATATTAGGAGACACTGGTTTTTATTTTTGCAGTGATAATGAGATCTAATATTCTTTCCAGCTTGGAAATACTATGCTTTCCTTTTGGAACTCAGGGTGTGTTAGGGTGGAAAGTGGAGGATGGGAAAGTGATAGGGAGATGGGGACATTATAATAATTTACATTTGTGAGATGGGATTGGGGTTTGATGGATAAAAAAATACTGGATTTTATTCAACCCAAGGCATTATACTTGTTCTACTTAATTAACCAAACATTTAAACTCACGCCTTGCTAATGATAACCCATTATGAGATGAAGCTGAATTTGCTAACTCTTATTTCAAAACCTCTGCTTACTCCGCCATTTATATAGCACATTTGATAAGAAATTTTTCCCATAGAAAATGTTAAATAAAGACCACTGAAAGAGCATAAGGGGCTTCCCTGGTGGCGCAGTGGTTGGGAGTCCGCCTGCCGATGCAGGGGACACGGGTTCGTGCCCTGATCTGGGAGGATCCCACGTGCTGCGGAGCGGCTGGGCCCGTGAGCCATGGCTGCTGAGCCTGCGCGTCCGGAGCCTGTGCTCCGCAATGGGAGAGGGCACAACAGTGAGAGGCCCGCGTACCACACACACACAAAAAAAAGAGCATAAGATTCCTAGACCCACATGATTTCTCCCATCACACATCACTGTCATCAGTGTCTACCAGCGGATGTTTCTGTGATGAGTGTGAATCAATGGCCCAAAGAAATGGACAGAAGTGGATACAAGATATGTGCTGTGAGTGGTAACTAAAAGTCTTGACGTGCCCATAGCACTTGTTTCTTATAAATCCTCCATACGTATGTACTGATTTCCATCTTGTGCTGAAATTTGACTTGTTTCCCAGGTTTTGACTTTTGTCTTCCAAAAAATGCACACAGATATTTTTCTGAGTAAACACAAAAACGTAAAAGATACTCATTTAAATGTAGCCTTTCTATAGTAAGCTGTATACAAATTAAGACTGTGACAGTAAGATATTGATGTAATTATTTTTTTAAACTGGGAGGTATGCTTGTGGCAAACTTAAGACATTTTTACCCTGAAATGATTCAAAAAATTGAAGTTAGTTAAATAATCTTGGTGCAGTTACAAGATAAAAATAGAAGAATAATACATCCATTTTATTCTTTGAAATTTTTTTGAATCATAAGGGAGCTTTCATTTTACAAGGAAAGAGTAATGTAACTAAAGCTTGGCTTTGGGTCATATTTTAGGACATTTGTGATATAGATGTATTATCCAATTCAAGAGTTTTATGTGGAGAAGTTTAAATCTAGTGCTGTATTTTGAGGTACTCAAATCATTTTTGCTCTTGCTTTTGGTATTCTCCTAACTTTCTGTGTGCCATCTTAGTCCTTTATCAAGGGTCCTGGTTTTCTGGCTCCCCTTTCTCTGAAAGATGCACTGTTGGGAGAGAGAGGGACCCTAGTCAAAAAGGGCACTGATTTCTTCACTTTTCCCTGTTACTCTCAAACTAAACATCTCTAAAGCTTTAGGCCTCCCCTAATCTCCAAGCTTCCCCAGGCCACCCCAAATATATAAGTAGTTTAACTTGGAATAGAGCACAGCTTCAAGACAAGCCTTTTAGTACAGTGTGTGTGTATGTGTGTGTGTGTATGTGTGTATCTTCAAATTGCTGCTCTCCACGCACTATCATGGGGTCATGAAATCAATTTAGTGAGTCATGTCCAGCTCTTTTATTTTTACTGTAATAGAATCAATAGAAAATGTCAAGAGTACATGACAACGTAAGGTCAGTATTTTTTCACGAAACCTTTCACTTTATACATTTGTGTTTGTGTGTGTATTAATTAGGAATATAAAATATGTTTCTTACTCTGAGTCATGGTAAGAAAAAAGTATAAAAACCCACTGTATCTCCTTTCAACCAGACTGCACCACTCAGCCTTTTGTAAAAATTCTAGAGGGCTATGCCCATTGGCCCCAATCATGGCCCAAATCCCAAATGCTTCTCTATGCATATCAAAGAATACCGATTTCCACTTGCTTGGGTTGACTTCTTACAGTGATGATGTCCTGGCTGTTTGGATCCCTGTCCATCCAACACCAACAACAAAAAGCATAATTGGGGAACATGAGGAGGAAGAAGACTGTCAACTTGACTGTTTGCTGGGAGGCGACTCTACTTCCCCTTCTTTGGTGACATTCTAAACCAGTTAAGGGATAGTTACATTGACCAAGACGAGAAAGCATAGTTTCCATCTGAACTTGCATCTTTTTCATTTTTTGGAGAGTAGATTTGGTGGCAGCATCAGACCCTGATCCCCTTGCACCAGGAGGGGTTGTGCTCCTGCATCTTCCCACCTGCAGCCCCCAGGTGGAAGCTGAGATCTGCACGGATGCCAGGAGACATCAGGGACCAGTGTCCGGATATGTCCTCTTGGAATGAGGACAGAAACTCAGAACACTTTGTTGTTGTTGTTGCTCAAAGAACCCCAGAATGTGTCAAAACACAGAAGGTGCTAAAACAATTATAATGTTCGAGTCATTCTCAGACCACTTCCTAAAAGGCCTAGGAGGGACCTTGAAAATCACTGCTTTCATCAATTTTTTCACACATCTGTGACACTAAATGGGTGTAAATCCAGCCTCTATGGAAGAATGCCCAAAGGAAATTTAGTTTACTTCCCCAAGTAACTCATTTGGGGAGTTGGTGATGATGTCCATTAAATAGGAGACATCTGGATGGATGTATAGGTTGCAGTTCATTCTGAGAAAGTGTATTTGACTGGTGAGTAATGTGCTAGTTTGTGACTACAGGGAAACAGAGCATCAGTTTTTCAGTGGTAACCCCCTTTTCACAGCTGAGCAGCCTATTACTAAGGGTGGAGTGTGCTCCCTCACACATGCTCTTCTGTCCCCTCCCACCCCCAAAAGGAGTGCTTTAAAATTTTTGATAAGAGACATTAATGATAGAGGCAAACAGTGTGTGGCTATGACTGGACAAATCGTGTGTTTTAGGGAAAGGGCTTAGAAATGTGCATCTTGGAGCTGTAATTACATGAGAAAAAATGGGCAGTGCGATTGTCATGTTTGTGTCTGCATTTTTCTTTGTGAGCACTCAACTGGATAACTGAAGCCTCTGAGTGGTTTGCAAGAAAACTGAGGATTAATATTGCTTGTAAGCTGGACCCCGGAGAGAAGCTTCTTGGTGAGGGGGAGGAATGATAGGGATTTAAGTTAGGACATTTTCTTGAAAGTAAATGCAGGAAAACATACAAGATATGAGGCCCACTGGCCTCAGTGCAGCTGAGGGCTCAATTATGATTTGATACACGCTCCCTGAAACACTCGCCTGCCCTGAGGTCAGCCTAATGACTGGAAATTCCGCAAATGTAACAGCTACTGTCCACTGGCCTGTTTAAAACACAAACACAAACGCGTGCGCGTGCGCGCACACACACACACACACACACACACACGTTCTGAATCAGGTTTGGATAAAATCAGTTTTCTAACAGCACCTTCCTTGTAAATAATGCTTCGTAGTAATGTGGGTCATCAAAAATGATTAGAGGGAATCTTGAGTCACATTACTTTGGTGGACCACTAGCCAGGAGAGCTGGGTTTTTTCTTTTGTTTTTTTTTTGTGGTACGCGGGCCTCTCACTGTTGTGGCCTCTCCTGTTGCGGAGCACAGGCTCCAGAAGCGCAGGCTCATTGGCCATGGCTCACGGGCCCAGCCGCTCCGTGGCATGTGGGTTCTTCCCGGACTGGGGCACGAACCCGTGTCCTCTGCATCGTCAGGCGGACTCTCAACCACTGCACCACCAGGGAAGCCCGAGAACTGTTTTTTAAATGAATTCTACTTTTTCCCTGGGCTCTTTAGTCTATGATCACCTCCATGTTGCCCTCCTTTCTTCTTGGTTTTACCCTTTTCTGGAGCTGTCAATGGAGGAGAAAGAGCATGTGCAGTTCCTAGAGCTTCCCCACCCTTCTTTACACCCCTCTGGTTGGGGAGTTCCTGCAACACCATGGATTTGTCCTCATATTCTGGGTCTGGCTAGTGATTGTCAAAGTACAAGTTTCAACTCATAAGTGGATCATAAAGTCAACCTAGTACATCACTCTACTTTTTGTTTTTTGTAATGAACTGGAATCAATATTTCTGATAGAAATATCAGAGTGTGTGCATAAGACAGCCATGTATTGTTTCATGTAACTTTTGTCTCCTTTATTCACATAGACACATATACATGTTCCTTTGTTGTGGATCCCAATGTAAAGTGTATTTCAATGACTGTGGGTCATTGGCATCGAAATCTACTTATCTAGCAGACCAACATGAAATGTAAATACTATCATTTTAGTTTTTGTTGACATTCTTCGCTGTTTGCAGCAACCATAGAATTTTGGTGTGTGTCAAAGGCGCTTGACTTTCATTGAGCAAATGGGTAGCTTGATCTCAGGCACTCCTTTCATTACCTAATAGGAAGGTAAGGCCACTCATCTAAATGCAGCAAAGTGCTTGAGATGGAGAGGAAGAGAAGAAAAGCAAACAGTGGAAAGGTAGTGAAAAAAGAGTTGGAAAGTCTTGGGCTTTTCTCTGAATAAGCATTTTCAGATATCAAGGACTCCCTCACATAAATGCTATAGACTGCTTCTGTACACTTAGAAGTGATATGTTCATTTGTAAAACCAAGTATGATGTTAAGCTGTTACAGCCCAGGACGGCAGGTGTTCAGAAAGCACACCTCTTATTAAAAGGGCCACATTAGAGCCCTGTGCACTTTCATGTTTTGTGGACTCCAGCCTCGTTTCCACTGATCCTACTCTCTCCTGCTGCCCACTGATATGTCCACTTGCATCTCCAGCTTGCTCCACTCCCCAAATCCATCATCGCTTGAGGTGCCTAATTGTCTCAGGTACTTCAGTCATCATCCCGGCATGCTCACCGGTCACACGGAGCCCGGTGTGTAGAGACACGTGCGTGTTTTTAAACTGACTCAAGAGGCAGACTGACTCCTGCGACATTCCTTGAGCTGTGCTTTCTCCTCCTTTCCATTTACCCTTAGAAGGGGTGGAAGAGGACAGCTGTGAATTCAAACTGTGGTTCTCCTGCTTATTAGCTGTGTGGCCTTGAGCAAGTTGAGCTTCAGTTTCATCATTTGTGAAAACTGGAGTAGTTTTTTGTTTTTTTTTTTTTATTTTTATTTTTTTTTAACATCTTTATTGGGGTATAATTGCTTTACAATGGTGTGTTAGTTTCTGCTTTATAACAGAGTGAGTCAGTTATACATATATATATGTTCCCATATCTCTTCCCTCTTTGTCTCCCTCCCTCCCACCCTCCCTATCCCACCCCTCCAGACAGCCACAAAGAACCGAGCCGGTTTCCCTGTGCCATGCGGCTGCTTCCCACTGGCTATCTACCTTACGTTTGTTAGTATATATATGTCCATGTCTCTCTCTCGCCCTAACACACCTCACCCTTCCCCCTCCCCATATCCTCAAGTCTGTTCTCCAGTAGGTCTCTGTCTTTATTCCTGTTTTACCCCTAGGTTCTTCATAACATTTTTTTTTTTAATTCCATATATATGTGTTAGCATACGGTATTTGTCCTTCTCTTTCTGACTTACTTCACTCCGTATAACAGACTCTAGATCTATCCACCTCATTACAAATAGCTCAATTTCGTTTCTTTTTATGGCTGAGTAATATTCCCTTGTATATATGTGCCACATCTTCTTTATCCATTCATCCGACGGCGGGCACTTAGGTTGTTTCCATCTCCGGGCTATTGTAAATAGAGCTGCAATGAACATTTTGGTACATGACTCTTTCTGAATTCTGGTTTCCTCAGGGTATATACCTAGTAGTGGGATTGCTGGGTCATATGGTAGTTCTATTTGTAGTTTTTTAAGGAACCTCCATACTGTTCTCCATAGTGGCTGAACCAATTCACATTCCCACCAGCAGTGCAAGAGTGTTCCCTTTTCTCCACACCCTCTCCAGCATTTATTGTTTGTAGGTTTTTTCATGATGGCCATTCTGACTGGTGTGAGATGATATCTCATTGTAGTTTTGATTTGCATTTCTCTAATGATTAATGATGTTGAGCATTCTTTCATGTGTTTGTTGGCAGTCTGTATATCTTCTTTGGAGAAATGTCTATTTAGGTCTTCTGCCCATTTTTGGATTGGGTTGTTTATTTTTTTGTTATTGAGCTGCATGAGCTGCCTGTAAATTTTAGAGATTAATCCTTTGTCAGTTGATTCATTTGCAAATATTTTCTCCCATTCTGAGGGCTGTCTTTTGGTCTTGTTTATGGTTTCCTTTGCTGTGCAAAAGCTTTGAAGTTTCATTAGGTCCCATTTGTTTATTTTTGTTTTTATCTCCATTACTCTAGGAAAACTGGAGTAGTTTTGATGACCCTATAACTTTGTTATGATGATTAGATCCATTTACACGTTTAAGTGTCTCGCGGTACCATGCAAGAGTAGCTCTTCCATCAGTGATCAGTCCCTCCTCTTTCCGTGGTTATCTGCTTTCTGTCTTTCTAGAGAGTAGTCGTTCAAGCCCCTAAGGATTGAGGCTGTGCTTTTCTCTTGCTACTTTCTCTCCCTGGAAATTGGAGACCTCTGTCCCTTTGGCTGTGGGCTTGCTGCCTGGGGCCTGCCCAGACGAGACTCTGCCTAGAGTTGGGATTCATGGCTCTTGTATTTTGGTCTCCTGTGCTGACTCCACCTGAAACCTGCCAGGAGGTTGCGAAAGCCATTAGAAATATCCACTTGAGCCTCAGTGGGGGGCTGGGCCAGTCCCCCAAAGCTGGTGCTACCAAAAAAGGCAGGTGTAACGTGGGCCCTGGCTTTCTCTCCACCCCATTTTTTTAGGAGTAAGTCATCATATTCAACTGAATCAAAATATTCTACCCTTTCTGTAATTCCTCTTCATCCTCTGATCTTCTGAGTAAATGAATAGTTAGAGAATTTCTACCTTTAAGCTTACCATTTGAACTGGTTGTGTATGGGTGTTTAGATTTGAATTCACATTTACAACTCCTTTACACATTTAATATCTTTTCCATTTTTAAGAACTTTTAAAATTCTACTTACATGACAAGGTGAAATTCCACCTGGAGTTGAGTCTTGGTTCCACTTCTCAGTTACATCATCTTGGGCAATTCACAAGTTTCAGTTTCCAGTAAAATATCTTTTTGCCTGTCTCCCAAGGATGTTGAAGATCAAAATGTTCCGAATACTGTGATGCCCTCTACAAATGTGATTCCACTGGTAACACTGTTATGATGAGTGATAGATTGTATCTAATGGTAGTAGTAACATTATTATTTAGGAACTGGAGATGTCCAGCTTATTCTTGATGATGTCTCTGACTGAATAGATTTGACCAATATCGCTATGACCACTATGCTCTGATAACCCTTTGAGAGGGGGCCTGATAAAAAAGAGACTACCCTTAGCAAGCTCCAGGCAGCTCTAAAGATCTACTACTTGTTAGCAAGGCCAACTTGGGCAGATAATATTTGGGCACAGTTTTGTCATCTGTGCAAAAGAGTACATGACTTTTGTTAGTTCAACAAGCAGTTACTGTCATTGAGTGCCTGCTGTATGTAAAACTGAAGAAGTAAACAAATATGACACCTGCCCCGATGGAACCTGAAGTCTAACTGGGGAGATAAACATCAAATAAATAATCACAAATATACGTGTACTTCAAAACAGTGGTAAGGACCTACTGTATAGCACAGGGAACTACACTCAACATCTTGTAATAACCTATAATGGAAAAGAATCTGAAAAAGAATATATATATATGTATAACTGAATCACTTTGCTGTACACGTGAAACATTGTAAATTAACTATACTTCAATAAAAAATAAATTTTAAATTAAAATATTTTTTAAAAAGTGGTAGGTGCTGCAAAAGAAAAGGATGACTTTCCTAAGGTTGTAAAAGGTTCATAAGAGACCTCAGCTGGAAAGGGCCTGAATATCAGTTCTTAGGCAAGAACTGATTATTAAATAGTAGGCAATAAATGTTTGTTGGTCAAATGATAAATAGCTGGCTGAATATGGTGTTACCAGAGAACCTCCCCCAGGCAGTAAAGAGGTAGGTTGTCATTGAGCAGGACCTGGACTAGAAGTCTTCAGACCTCTCTGCTTAAAAGCTGTGTAGCTGTGGGCTCATGGGCGATTGCTGTGGACTTCAGGATCTGCCCCCCCCATAAATTGGGGTGATGCTGCTGTCTGTCACCCTCTGTTGTGCTGAAGTGAAGAAACGAATGAAAGCACTCTGTAAGGATCATGGTCGTGGGTATTATATAGTGGCTGCTTCTGAACTCTAAACCCAGCACCTGTAGGAACGGGCCATGGCCTGCCCTGTCACATCACCCGAAGATGGGTCCCCAGTCCCACAGTCCTCTGCAGAAGCCTTAGGACCAGCTCTTGGGATCCCAGCCTGCCTGAGATGGCTCTCAGACCTTTGATAGCAAGATCTACAGCAGTGGCATGGAGTGTATCTGGCTTTTTACCCCATGTTAAGGGACTAGCTAGCTTATGGGACTCCTGGGAGAGCCCTCTAGCTATGAGAGACCAAGGAGACAAATCGTATCAGAATATGCACCCTCTAAGTAAAGTTTGGGCTCTAGGTAGGCTCCAAGCACGTGGATGACTACCACTTATCATGTGCTATGCTTGCTGCTTTGTTTACCCCACTTCATCCCACCCTTATAAATCCCCCCCCATTTTACAGATGGGAAAACTGAGGAGAGGTTACTTGACTTACTTGTGGTCAGATGCTTACTAAATAGTGAGATAGGGAGCCAGGTCTTTCTGACTCCCAAGCCCAGGCATTAGGACCCCTGGTCCTAATACCAGAGAGACAGCAAACTACCATGCTGACCATTAGAGAATTTGGGTTAGCGAGACCCACAGCCATAGGCAGCTGCCCCATCCATTAGTGAGGACATCAAGAAGAATGAGACAAAGGCTTCCTTTCTGAAGACAGAGTTTCCGCTTGGCAACTGCTTATGCCTCTATCCCTCATCCATGAGGCCAGCCCAGAAACCTTCCCCACCCAGCAGAATCACAGAGGGCCGGCCAGTGTCTCCAGCCATGCATTTAGTCTGGGCTTGATATTTGTTGACAGGGTTCCTCGCCAAATAATTAAGCAACCCATGGAGAACTTTGACCTTACCTTGTACGTGCGGGAGGGCATGCTGAGTAAGAGTCTGAACAGGAATCCTGGGAATGGACCCAGCTCGAGGAAGGAACACCCCCACCTCCTGGCTCTTTGGAGTAAAGAACGAGGGTTAATTTCATCCACACACCCTCACTGACTCTTGCTCAGTCTCCCCAGAGCTGATTCAAAGGGAAAATTTATGTGAAAGGTAGGGGCACAGATTGTTACTATTCTGGAAATAGATATTGCCGTAACTCTGTGTGTCTCCATTGGTAACGCAGACCCCAGGTCAACAACACAAACAGTACAAGCCCCAGTGCAAGCTATAAGACAGGCAAGCTGCAACTTGTCTAATTCCTGTGCACCTGCGTTTTGGTTGAGGGAGCGGGGATGCACATAGAAGTACGCCTGGACATTGTTCTCCCTGTATCTTAGGGGAGGGAGGGTAGGCTTGGCATGCCTGGCTTTGGGTCTCAGCATCCCTTAACCCCACAACTAAGATGCTGAGCTTTTGTGATGGCTGGGTAAACCCTTGTCTCCTTACCCCCCCCTCCCTCTTCAGTCTTGCTCTGGAGACCAGTGTTACCCATATTCAGGTGAAACTAATGCATTACCCATGCCATTGCCCCTGTTTGTACAGCTCTGGTTTTATTCTTATGAATATCCCTTCTCCCCTCTGTAGAGTACTAGAGTCTTGCCCCTGTACTCCAGCCCCCTGGGGACCTGCCTCTGGCCAGCTGTGACTTGCAGACCCTGCAGTCTGCCAATCTCTGCACCATCACACGTCCTCCCACCTCTCAACCCCACCTCCCGCTGGTTCCTGCCACCCTGCTGTCCAGAGATTCTGCCCCACCTGCTTGGACTTCCACCCACCAAACATGTGTCTCCATTTGCCCCCGTCCATTTTTCAGGACCATAGACCTGTTCCAGTGTGACCCACCTTCTCCCAGTTAATCCGTTCACAATAAGCAACAGCAATAATAATATCGTTTATCATGTATTTATTGTGTAACAGCAGTTTAAATCCATCATTCTCACCAGCTGTCTTGGTCCTGTTACAAGCTCTTGGAGCAGTCTGGCTCTTAGCAGAGGAAATTAAAGGACCCCCTGGTCAGTGGGTCAGTGGGTCAGCCTCATCATTCCTG
>NW_006785198.1:1208013-1221873 GCF_000442215.2 Lipotes vexillifer | reverse complement strand
CCTGCTGTTGGCCTGTTCTGTCATTACCCTTGCTCATTTCCTATGCTGAAGTTGTGCCCTGGTTCCATTAACTAGGTTTATATCTTGACCCTCTTTGCTGATTTTCTGCCTGGATCCTCCACAAAAGACCTCAAGACTGACCTCTAGTCCTTGTGTGAAAGAATCCCTGAAACTTACTGCCAAGCCCTCTGGTGCCATATTGTGCTAGCCCTCTCATACACCTGCCTGGCCAAACATCAGCCTGCCTTATGCTGGGGTGAACCCACCAACCCGATCCCTTTTGCTGGAGCCTCTGATGCCACTGTGACTCTAGAAGTTTGGGGTAAGCTGCCTTGACTAAGGCATATACTTAATTTTTCTTCTCCCTCCCCACGTCCTGTAATAATGAGCTATCAATTAAAAGCTACTTTTCTGGCTCAGTTTAATAAGTAAATTTATTCTTTGAATTCTCACTGAAGTGACTTTAGTATAATTCAGTTAACTGGCATTTTCTGTTAGAAAAGTAATCTTACTGTGTTTAATTGAACAGATTAAAATGTGATTATCTCAATTGTCAAAAATGTTTTCATAGATTTCCTAGTGGGTTTTTTTATAGAAGAAAAATTATTCACATTACTGTAATTCCATATAGTGCAAAACTAGAACAAAGTGATGCAAATCCTTGGACAGAAGAGTCATTTGAGTCACTGGAGTGTCCTGAACCACAGTGAGAACTTAGAGCTGCTATTGATGCACAGCACATTTCTTCAGATTCTGACACCACTCACTTATTTTTATAGATGTTTTTCATGTGAATATTTGCGCTGAAGGAGAGCAATAGACATTCACTTGTAAACAAAGGTGGGTGGTGGGAAGGGGAAATGAAGCCTTTGTAGAGCTCTAAAATAAACCAGGTTCTCAGAACCTCTCACTCTTAATTCCTGCCATTCTTTATCTTATAGAACAGAAGTCATTGAGAGAATTAAAGAGCAGGATTAGCAGTGATAAAAACATGAATTCTGACTGGTGATCCAGAATAACAACTTGAAACGAATGCACCTTGACGTTCTTACCAGAAAGGATGATGAAGATTCCGACTCCTGATCATAATTGGCTGTTATTTACTGCTGAACACACAGCACTGTACAAGGCCTCCATGTCTTCCTTGGGTTAATTAGAATAAGTGATGAACACAGGGGCACAGCTGGCTTGTTTGGATGATTGAATGTGAAGGAAGAGGGTAGTTTCGCAGAGGAGAAATGTTTCCTGTGTTTTCACTGAGGATTAGCCTGATGATGAGGAAATTCAGAGAGCAAAGGCCAGGTAGCTTTTGGTTAACATTTTGCATAATTCAGACTGAATAATCCTACAGTTCCTGGTAACGAAATTTGAATCTTTGGCAAACGTTGGAACTAGGTGGGGAGTTATCAGGTCTGCCAGCAGGCTAAAACTAGCAATCAAGTACTGGGTCAATGATTTTTGCATTCTAGTCGGATTGTTTTAGGTTTTTTGCAAACAACAGAGACCTAAGGACAGTAAGAAAAAGGGGGAAAATTGCCAGGATATACATACTCAAATTGAAGCCACAAAATCATTAGGAACATGGAGTCGCTCTTTTCCCTCAAGCTCACCCTTGTCTCTACGGATCTGCTTCATTCTGTTCTGTTTTCTCATAACTTCATTTCCCTGTGGTTCAGAGTTTACCTCATATTCCTTTAATTTAGCTGCCATGTCAATCTGACTCAGCAGTTTCTCAATTTTAAATTCCCTAATGGGGAGTCCCATGGGCTCATACTAATTTTTTGAGCCAGTCAACCAAGTCATAGGTGGTTAGCTAGCCTATGGATAGACTGGGTTTATGTCAGGTGCCTAATATTGGTTCAGTCAGCTGTGCTTCAGGGTCAAAGGCCAGAGTAGGTTTGAACAAAGCAGCAGAGTCTGTGAACAGGGCAGAGTCTTGCATATAAATAGACAGGCAATGGTTGGTGTCTGGGGATGCGGGTTCATGCCCCGGTCCGGGAAGATCCCACATGCCGCGGAGTGGCTGGGCCCGTGAGCCATGGCTGCTGTGCCTGCGCGTCCGGAGCCTATGCGTCCGGAGCCTGTGCTCCACAACGGGAGAGGCCACAGCAGTGAGAGGCCCGCGTACCGCAAAAAAAAAAAAAAAAAAAAAAAAAGAGGTGAATCTGAACACTGAATTGTTGAGGAAAAAAATGCTCTGGGTAAGACCATCATCTTGGTCTTTTCTCTCTTTGAGTTTTGAAATTCAGTGATGATGACCTTCTTTTCTCTCCTGTTGAATGGTGTCCCCTGTACTACATCCCTTCAGTGAGAACACGTCTCTCCTGCCCCCACATAAAAATTGACATAATATAAAAAGCTACAGGAGAAGGGATTCTGAGAAGAAAATAGGCAAATGGGAAGAGAGGAGAAGAATGGGGGAAAAACTGGATGGAAATGAGATCCTCAATTTCCACCTAGAAATTTGATACATCCCACGATGCTAAGCCATAAATTAGATGATAAGTGGTGGTGATGGGAAGTTTGAGGAAGAGTAAGAGGGAAGCAGGTGGGGGTAAAACAAGGGGCAAAAGAGGCTGAAGGAGAGGATTTGGGATATTGGGCCTCAGAAGGTGGGAATTCCACCTCGATGTCTTTGAAGTGATATTGCCAAAGGATAGGACAAAAGGTGAACTTGAAATGGGGATAGACAACAGAGTCAGGCTGGCTTTCAGCTTTCCCTCTTCTCGAAAGCACTCCAGTAGACAAGTTGATGAGCCATCTCTGGGGTAGTACAGCTCAGTAGGAGTATCTCAACTTCTAACCAGCCCCAATTAGAGATGCTCCAGAAAACAAACATGGGCATGTTGCAGATATTTTTACTGGGCTGTTATATTTTGGTTTGCCATTCTAGCAAATGGTCAGAGTTGCAGATGACGTTTAACTGTTGGGATAAATTTGTCTGGCTTTAAAACATGACATGACATTTTCATGGAGCACATAACCTTTAGGAAAAAGAGAAGGACCTCCTTATTTTTTCATGTATCTTTATTTGGTTCTAATATTAACCATCCCTTCTGATCTGATGTCCAATGGTCTGGCCTGCAAAAGCCACCTATGTCAATCTTCCTAGATATTTGGTCTTGGGCACAGTGCTTACGTTGCATAAATCACTAATCTTTCACCCTTCTTTATTGTCAATTAAAGAAGGGCCTGCCTGTTGAACTCCTGAATTTACCCTACTAACCCTAGCTCAGATGCCCCTCCTCCTTGAAGCATTCCTAGAGTTATGTGTCCCCTGTGCGGTCAGCACAAACTACTCTGTGTTGCAGTTACTTATTTGCATGATGGTCTCTCTCACTAATCTGTGAACTCCTTTCCTGCATCACCTGTGGCTTTTTCACTTCTGAGCCTCCAGTACTGAGTACAGGGAGTGGCGCACTGTAGGTGCTCAATGAACATTAGTTGAATTGAGTTGACAGTGCTTAATATGGTTTAGCATTCACAATATTCTCAGGGCCCACTCTTCTAGGGGGCAATTTTGGTGAAGTGGGAAGAGCATGGGAGTTGGAGTCAGGACACCTCTGTTCAAGCCTTTGCCTTGTTCTGTTTGAATGTATGGATTTGATCACAGTCTCCCTGAGCTTTAGTTTCCTCATGTGTAAAATAGAAATAAGGATTCTTGCTGCTCAAAGCTTTTGTGAGGATGAAATGAAAAAAAGAGTCTTTGTAATGTTAAAGTGCTATGTATAAGCAGGATTTCATCAAAATCATCCTTTTGGAAATTCAGAAAGTAATCCTCCTTAGTGCTTGCTCCAAGACAGATCTTTCTTCTGCAGCTCTATAGCAAACATCATAGAGTTGAAAGCTGTGCTGTTGTGAGAATAATAAATAGGAAACATGTAGTATAGTGCCTAGCATACAGTAGTCACTCAAAGAATGAGAGCTGCCATTACTGTTATTTCTACTACTGTTATTAGGATAATGTAGAATTTCCTCGGCTGGCTCAGAGGAAAGCAGTTGGGTGATCAGAGAAGGGTAGTGCATCTCCAGTCTTCACATGGTTCTATAACCCTCCATCCTTAACAAACAACTGATTTCTTGGCTCCGTTCTCCATACCCTAATCTTCACTTGTGTGCTGGGAGGATGACTTTGAGCTCAGAGAAGAGGAGCTATAAAAATCCAGGTGAGTGCTGCTGTCCTCTTGAGCATGTACTTAATTCTCTTATTATCTGTGTCTGTCAGACAGTGGAGCCTCTATTGAGAATGGTGAGGCTATAAAAATATCTGCATTTATCTGCAAGGCTGATACACTACTTTATTTGGAAGTTAAGGTGGAGATAGAAACCTTTCAAGTTGATGCCATTGAGCCTTGTTAATTTGTGAAAGGGTTTTGTACTTGCCCTCTTTCTTTTTTTTAACCATTCTTAATTTTCCAACCCTGCTTTTAGTTGGCTTCAAATGTGCTCACAAGAGTTCTGCCAGCTTTAGTTGGAAGGAATATATTTCCGAGCTTAGTTGGACATCAGTTGATTTTGGGCCCTGCCCAGACTTTTGACAGAGAAGGTAGTGTTAAGGGGGTTGATGGTGTCTAGACAGTAAAATCAGAAACTGTGTGATTTATGTTGTATTATAGACATTCACTTCCCGGATTAGAAAAAGGAAACTGGTTTTTATCTGAGGAAGTTACATTGAAAACCAAAGCCCTTGGGTATTCCTGACCTATGAAATGTTACAGCTTGCCTAGTTTTACATAACATTCTCCAACCCCTTCAAAGACAAGAATTATTGAGAGTGTTACTGTGTAGAGCCAGAGATGAGAACAGACCTCCAAGTTTCAGGAGGCAATTCATAGAACTATATAGTGATCTTCCCAGCAACTCACCTCTGGTTAGACCCCTATAAGCTCACAACAGTGTGGTTATTGCACACCAGTTTCAGAGGGATAATGGAAAGTTGGAGAGGAGAGTGGCTAATAGCAAAAAAGGATGGAGTTGTTTGGGACTATAAAGCAGATTTAAGATCTGACTCAGGGATCCAAAAAATTGGACTTTGCCTTAAAGAAAAAGCATGCTCTTGATTAGGAAAAAGTATAATAAAAATTTTTTTAATTCCTCACTCATACCACAGTATTTCGTGTTTCTTTTTAGGTTGCTTAATGCTTGTAAACATCAGATATTCATTACTGTGGAAAATACTGGAAAGACAGAATCTTAATAAGCTAGGCAAATTTGTGTGGAATTAAAGGTTTTTAAAGCCTATGATAGCTTTTGTTTTGCTTTGACTTGGATAATCATCCAGAGCTTCAACTAAAACTCTTCATTTCTTTCAGAAAAGTATAAATTCCTCGACGGAGAGCTATGAGACATCGTATCAAAGGCTGCTCTCTGAACTGTTTTAGAACACATGCATTTAAAGTGCTGTAGTCTTATTAGTTTATGAATTAAACTGCTTTTCTATCATTCTTTTAAAAGTTATTAATCGCTCTTAAAATAGGAAAATTAGTCATCAAACTTCATTCATTACCAAGGCATTGTTTTATGTCCTTATCAGATCCTAGGTTACTCTACTAGATTTAATTTCAATTTAATAGTTTTCTTCAGATTGTACCGGAGTCCTAACAGGGCACTCAACAAGTGTTAGTTGAACTGTATGTTGAGCTGTTTCTAAACCTTACATGGAAAGCACTTTTTTAGTGTGTAGTAGCTACATAATTAAAATTATTTTAAAGAGCAGTTTCAGAAATAGTCATCATTTGATATTAATATCAGATATAGAAAATAGAGAAGAGTTTAATGTATCAATATAATGAATTGATTGCTAAATACTCATGATATGTATGATATGCAGAACTCTTTTGTAGCAGCTGGGGTTAGTGTTAAAAGCCTTTTCCACAGCATTGTAGCCCTTTAGCAGGAAGACGTAGAGATCAGAACTCCATCAGACACCTGGGAAGCTGAAGACACTTGTTCAACCTGTCACTTGAGTTCGTGATGTCTAAAATCCTGGCAATTTTCCTCCTTTTTCTTACTGTCCTTAGGTCTCTGTTGTTTGTAAAAAACCTAAAACAATCCGACTAGAATGCAAAAATCATTGACCCAGTACTTGATTGCTAGTTTTAGCCTGCTGGCAGATCTGATAACTCCCCATCTAGTTCCAAAGTTTGCCAAAGATTCAAATTTCGTTGCCAGGAACTGTAGGATTATTCAGTCTGAATTATGCAAAATGTTAACCAAAAGCTACCTGGCCTTTGCTCTCCTAGGGTGATAGTCTCCATCCTTCTGTAGTTGCCACAGGTTTAGCACAATGCTGGGAATGTAAGGGATATACTGGGAGATTCTTGATTAATTGGCGAATTGTCTGTATAGAAGGAGGATTTGGAAACTAGCATAAGCTGAAACATTAGTATTTCACCAGAGCTAATTATGGTAGAATGCAACGATGGGAAAACTGCAGAAATAGCAATAATAATGGTCACCATTACTTAATGATAATAATAGTCACCATTAATTAAGCACTTATTATTAAGCACTTAATTCTTCTAACAGCTCTATGAATTTCATTTTATTATCAGTCTTCCAGATGGGCAAATTGAAGTTCAGAGAAGCTAAGTAACTTGACTAAGATCGCAAGCTTAGTAAATACTAGAGTTTTTAAGATTCAGATTTAGTCTGTCTTGAGTCCAAAAACCATCCTCATTTTTTATTGAAATATAGTTTACATACAGTATCATGTTAGTTTTGGGTATACTACATAATGATTTGATGGTTGCATACATTATGAAATGATCACAACAATAAGTCTAGTAACCATCTGTCCCTACACAGAGTTATTACAATATTATCGACCATGTTCCTTGTGCCGTACATTACATCCCTGTGGCTTATTTTATAACTAGAGGTTTCTACCTCTTAATCCCCTTCACCTATATCACCCCCACCACACACACCCCTCCCCTCTGACAATAACCCATTTGTTCTCTGTATCTTTGAATTAGTATTCATTTTGTTTTGTTTATTTGTTTTGTTTTTATATTCCACATATAAACAAGATCATATGGTATTCCACATATAAACAAGATCATATGGTATTTCCACATATAAACAAGATCATATGGATCATATGGTATCTTTCTTAGTCTGACTTATTTCACTTAACATAATACCTTCTAGATCCATCCATGTTGTCACATATGGCAAGATTTCTTTTTTTATATGGCTGAGTAATATTCTATTATGAATACACACACACACACACACACACACACACACACACACACACACATATATATCACATCTTCTTTATCCATTCATCTATCAATGGATATTTAGGTTGCTTCTATATCTTGGCTATTATAAATAATGCTTCAGTGAATATTGGTGTGCATATATCTTTTTGATTAGTATTTTTGTTTTCTTCAGATAAATACCCAGAAGTGAAATTGCTGGATCATGTGGCAGTTCTATTTTTAATTTTTTGAGGAAAATCTGTACTGTTTTCCATAGTGGCTGCACCAATTAACAATCCCACTAACAGTGCTCAAGAGTTCCCTTTTCTCCACATTCTCACCAACACTTGTTATTTGTTGTCTTTTTGATGACAGCCATTCTGACAGGTGTGAGGTGGTATCTCATTGTGGTTTTGATTTGCATTTCCCTGATGATTAGTGATGTTGAGCATCTTTTCATGTGCCTGTTGGCCATCTCTGTTTCTTCTCTGGAAAAGTGTCTATTCAGGTCCTCTGCCCATTTTTAAATCAGGTTGTTTGGTGTTTTGATGTTGAGTTGTGTATGGGTTCTTCGTATATTTTGGATATTAACCCCTTATCGGATATATCATTTGCAGTTATATTCTCCCATTCAGTAGGCTGTCTTCATTTTGTTGATAGTCTCCTTCACTGTGTAGAAGCTTTTTAGTTTGCTGTAGTCCCATTTGTTTATTTTTTATCTTGTTTCTCTTGCCAGGGGAGACAGATCCAGAAAAATATTGTTAAAACTGATATCAAAGAGTATACTGCCTGTGTTTTCTTCTAGAATTTTGATGGTTTCAGGTCCTACATTTAAATCTTTAATCCATTTTGAGTTTATTTTTGTATACAGAATGAGGAAGTAGTCCTGTTTGATTCTTTTGCATATAGCTACTTTTCTCAGCACCCACCACTTATTGTTTATTTAGTAGCATGTTGTTTACACTCCACACGTTTGTGGGTTTTGAAATTTTTTCTTGTAGTTGGTTTCTAGTCTCATACTGTTGTAGTTAGAAAAGATGCTTGATATGATTTCAGTCTTCTTAAATTTACTGAGACTTGTTTTGTGGCCTAGCATGTGATCTCTCCTGGAGAATGGTACATGTGCACTTGAAAAGAATGTGTATTCTGCTGATTTTGGATGGAATATTATATATATTTTGTATTTATCTATTAATTCCATCTGGCTAACATATTATTTAAGGTCAGTGTTTCCTTATTGATTTTCTGTCTGGATGATCTGTCCATTGATGTGAGTGGGGTGTTAAAGTCCCCTACTATTACTGTATTACTGTAGATTTCTCCCTTTATGTTTGTTAATAGTTGCTTTATGTATTTAGGTGCTTCTATGTTAGGTGCATATATTTTTACACTTGTATCTTCTTATTGGATTGATTCCTTTATCATTATGTCATGTCCTTCTTTGTTTCTTGTTATAGTCTTTGTTCTAAAGTCTATTTTGTCTGATATAAGTATTGCTAACCCAGCTTTCTTTTTGTTTTCATTTGCATGGAATACCTTTTTCTCTCCCCTCACTTTAAGCTTGTGTGTGTTTTTTTATCTGAAATGAGTCTCTCATAGGCAGCATATATTTGGGTCTTGTTTTTGTGTCTATTCAGCCACTCTATGTCTTTTGATTGGAGCATTTAGTTCGTTTACACTTATAGTAATTATTGATAGGTGTGTACTTATTTGCATTTTGTTAATTGTTTTCTGGTTGTTTTTGAAGTTCTTTTTTGTTCCTTTCTTCCCTTGTGATTTGATGACTATATTCAGTGTTATGTCTGGATTCCTTTCTCTTCTTTGTGTGTATTTATATAGGTTTTTGGTCATTTGGTTTGTGGTTACAGTGAGGTTCATATATAACAACATATATATGATTATTTTCAGTTGATGATCTTTTAAGTTTGAACACATTATAACAACCTGATATTTTAACTCCCTGCACCATGTTTAATATTTTGATGTCATATTTTACATCTTTTTGTTTTGTGTGTTCCATAACTACTTATTGTGGATATAGATGATTTTTCTACCTTTGTCTTTTAACTTTCCTACTAGCTTGATAAGTGGTTGATCTACTACATTTATTGTACTTTTGCCCTTTCCAGTGAGATTTTTTTCCTTTTGTAATTTTCATATTTCTCATTGTGTCCTTTTCTTTTCCACTTAGAGAAGTCCCTTTAACATTTCTTATAAAGCTGGTTTAGTGGTGCTGAACTCTTTTAGCTTTTGCTTGTCTATAAAACTCTATCCCTCCTTCAAATCTGAATGATAGCCTTGCTGGGTAGAGTATTCTTGGTTGTAGGTTTTTTTCATTTCATCACTTTAAATATCTCATGCCACTTCCTTCTGGCCCACAAAGTTTCTGCTGAAAAGTCAGCTTATTGTCTTATGGGAGTTCCCCTGTATGTAACTCGTTGCTTTTCCCTTGCTGCTTTTAATATTCTCTCTTTATATTTCTGCCATTTTACGAAAAGACGACCTATAGAATGGGAGAAAATATTTGCAAATGATGCGACAGACAAGGGCTTAATCTCCAAAATATATAAATAGCTCATACAACTCAAGAACAACAACAACAAAAAACCCAATCGAAAAATGGTCAGAAGACCTTAATAGACATTTCCCCAAAGAAGACATACAGATGGCCAAGAGGCACATGAGAAGATGCTCAACACCACTAATTATAAGAGAAATGCAAATCAGAACTGCAATGAGGTATCACCTCACACCGCTTAGAAGGGGCATCATCAGAAAATCTACAAACAACAAATGCTGGAGAGGTTGTGGAGAAAAGGGAACCCTCTTGCACTGTTGGTGGGAATGTAAATTGATACAGCCACTATGGAGAACAGTATGGAAGTTCCTTAAAAAACTAAAAATAGAATTACCATGTGACCCAGCAATCCCCTTACTGGGCATATACCCAGAGAAAACCATAATTCAAAAAGACACATGCACCCCAGTGTTCATTGCAGCACTATTTACAATACCCAGGTCATGGAAGCAACCTAAATGCCCATCGACAGATGAATGGATAAAGAAGATGTGGTACATATATACAGTGGAATATTACTCAGCTGTAAAAAGGAACCCAGTTGGGTAATTTGTAGAGACATGGGTGGTCCTAGAGACTGTCATACAGAGTGAAGTAAGTCAGAAAGAGAAAAACAAATATCACGTATTAACATATATGGGAATCTAGAAAAATGGCACAGATGAACCAGTTTGCAAGGCAGTAACAGATATACAGATGTAGAGAACAAACATATGGACACCTAGTGGGGAAAGCTGGGGGGGGGCAGGGTAAGATGAATTGGGAGATTGGGGTTGACATATATACACTAATATGTGTAAAATAGATAACTAATAAGAACCTGCTGTATAAAAATAAATTAATTAAATTAAATTTAAAAAAAGAAGACATACAGATGGCCAACAGGTACATGAAAAGATGCTCAACATCACTAATTATAGAGAAATTCAAATCAGAACTACAGTGAGGTACCACCTCACACTGGTCAGAATGGCCATCATTAAAAAGTCTACAAATAACAAATGCTGGAGAGTGTGTGGAGAAAAGGGAACCCTCCTACACTGTTGGTGGGAATGTAAGTTGGTACAGCCACTATAGAAAACAATATGGAGGTTCCTCAGAAAACTAAAAATAGAATTACCATATGATCCAGAAATCCCACTTCTGGGAATATACCTGAGCAAAACTATACTTCTAAAAGGTACATGCACCCCTATGTTCATAGTTGCACTGTTCACAATAGCCAAAAGATGGAAACAACCTAAATGTCCATCGACAGATGAATGGATAAAGAAGATGTGGTATGTATATACAGTGGAACACTACTCAGCCATAAAAAAGAACGAAATAATGCCATTTGTAGCAACATGGCTGCAGCTAGAGATTATCATACTAAGTGAAGTAAGTCAGAAAGAAAGAGAAAGACAAATACCATATGATATCACTTATATGTGGAATATAAAATGTGGCACAAATGAACCTATCTAAAAAACAGAAACAGACTCATAGACATAGAGAACAGATTTATGGGTGCCACGGGGAGCGGGGGAGAGAGAGGCATGGACTGGGAGTTTGGGGTTAGTAGATGAAAACTGTTACATTTAGAATGGATAAGCAACAAGGCCCTAATGTATAGCACAGGGAACTATACTCAATATCCTGTGATAAGCCATAATGTAAAAGAATATAAAAAAGAATGTATATATGTGTATAACTGAGTCACTTTGCTGTACAGCAGAGATGAGCACAACATTGTGAATCAGCTATACTTCAATAAAAAATATATAACCAATATATCTGCCATTTTAATTACAATGTGTCTTAGTGTGGTCCTCTTTGGGTTGATCCTGTTTGGGGCTCTGTGATTCTTGGCCTTGGATATGTATTTCCTTCCCTAGGTTAGGGAATTTTTCAGATATTATTTCTTCCAATAGTTCTCTGCCCCTTTCTCTCCTCCTTCGGGGACCCTTATGATACAAATGTTAATACACTTGATGTTTTCCCAGAGGTCTTTAAAACTCCTTATCTTTTAAAATTCTTTTTTCTTTTTCTGTCCAGCTTGGTTGATTTCCACTACTTTTGTCTTTCAGGTCGCTGATCCTTTCTCTGTATCATCTGATCTACTATTGATTCCTTCTAATGTATTTTTTATTTCAGTTACTGTATTCTTCAGCTCTGCTTGGTTCTTTATATTTTCTAATTCTTTATTGAAATTCTCACTGTGTTCATCCATTCTTCTCTCAAGTTTGTTGGGCATCTTTATGATCATTACCTTGAACTCCTTATCAGTTAGCTTTTGCTATCTCCACTTTGTTTAGTTCTTTTTCTGAGGTTTTTGTCTTCTTCCTTCATTTGGAACGTATTTTTCTGTCTCCTCATTTTTGTTCAGTTCTCTCTGTTTATTTCTATGTATTAGATAGGTCAGTTGGGTTTTCCAGTCTTGGAGAAGTCGCCTTATGTAGGAGACATCCTGTGGGTCCCAGCAGCACACTCCCCTCTGATCGCCAGAGCTATATGCTCTAGGGGTGCCCCCTATATGGGCTGTGTGCAGCCCTCTGTTGTGGCAGGGCAGGCTACCATGGGTGCACTGGCAGGTAGGGCTGGCCCTGGCCGGGTGGGCTCTGAAGCCATGCCTTGTGTGGTGGTGGCAGACCCATTGCAGGACAATGCAGCCTTCTTGTGTGTTTGGCTCTGCAACCCAGGAGGGTGTGGGGCTGCTGTCAACCTGCTGGTGTGTGGAGTCATAGTCCCTGCATGCCTGTCTGCATGGCCCAGGAAGGCTTGGGCCTGGGTGCTCACATGACTGTTGGCAAGGCCCCGGGGGGCAAAATGCATCCTCTTAATTATCATCCTGTTATAGAATTTTTATTCACCTTCACCACTAGTTTCTCATAAGAAGTTTTCTTTTGACCTACCCTAGTCTGCTAAACAGAGCTCTCTGGGTATCCACATATCATATCCCAAAAGCTAAGGGCCCTTTGAAAATAGATCTTCCCCATTATCATCTTGATTTTTGTTCTGGTTATTTAATGCTGCCTAACAAATTATGCCAAAACTTAGTGGCTTAAAGCAATGACAGAATTTAACTTGCCCATGAATTTGCAATTTGGGCAGGACTTAGTAGGGATAGCTCATCTCTGCTTTGCTTGCTGTCAGCTGGGGTGGCTCAAACAGGAATAGAATAATTATTTACATTTCTGGCAAGTGATGCTGGAAAGACTCAAACAACTGAGGACTGGTATAGCTGAGGCTTCACAGGCCTCTCTCTCCCTCTCTATGTGGATTTGCCTGTGGTCTCTCCAGTATGGTGGTATCAGGGTTGTTGGGCTTCCTATATGTCAGCTCAGGGCACCCAAGAGACAGAGGCACAGAGAAAAATGGAGAGGGGGTAAAGAGAGAGAGAGAGAGAGAGCGAGCAAGCGAGCACACACACATGTGCCAGGTGGAAGCTGTATTGCCTTTTCTAACCTAGTCTCGGAAATCTTGCATCATCACAGTTTTTATTCATTAGAAGCAAGCCACTAAGGCAGACACATATTCAAAAGAAGGGGAGTTAATTTGTACCATTTGTTGGAAGAATGTCAAAGAATATGTGAACTTGTTTAAAAACTCCCTGGTACCGTGCATCTTGCTTGAGTAGCTCCTCTGCTGTCTCAACTTCAGGCGATAGGGCTGGCCCTGGGCAGAAATGTGAAAGAAGTATGTATGAGTTGTCAACAACATCCATCACTCCCCAGTTGTGGCCCTCGCCTCTTCCGGGGCCTCTCTTCCCACTGATAATGGTCCTGTGTGGCTGTGGAGCTTCTCTGCTCTCCCAAACTCAGAACTTCCCAGCTCTCCTGCCCCACACCCCTCCTTACCTCCACGGTAATACTCATCTAGATGATTAATTCACCCAGGACAGTGAAGCCCAGAGATACTGGGCACCATTACCAGTGCAGCCAGCAGAGCTCCTGCAGCACCAGCACCACCCAGTACCTGAGCCAGCTCTGACCAAGGCTCATGGTGTGCCAGTATTGCCATAGTACACATTTTCATGAGCCATACATTATTGCTTTCTCGTATATGTATATATATATATATATATATATATAT
>NW_006785198.1:1166383-1206939 GCF_000442215.2 Lipotes vexillifer | reverse complement strand
CGCGGTACACGGGCCTCTCGCTGTTGTGGCCTCTCCCATTGCGGAGCACAGGCTCCGGACGCACAGGCTCAGCGGCCATGGCTCACGGGCCCAGCTGCTCCGCGGCATGTGGGATCCTCCCAGACCGGGGTACGAACCCGTGTCCCCTGCATCGGCAGGCGGACTCCCAACCACTGCGCCACCAGGGAAGCCCTCTCATATTTTTTATTAATGATAAGCCACAGCTTTCCCAGGATATTTCTGCCAAAACCTTCATTGTCCACTTTAGTATATCACACTCTTGTGTTCTCTGAAATATTAAATCAACATAAGTGGCATAAATAGAAGACATTAGCTTTGGTATGGCAAACACCTGTTTGATGGCATAGAAAAGAGGTGGGTTTGCCTTCCTAGGAAGAAAACAGTGGCTGCAGGAACAGAGCAGGATTTTTCTTCTTTGGCTCCTTTGATGATTTTGATATGCTAGAAAATAAAATATAGCACCTCGGGATTTTCATAAATCTTGCTGCATATTTTTCTCAAGTTTATGAAAATGCATTTTTAGAAAATAAAATACTAAAAACTTTTTAGAGCTTTGAGGAATAATAGGGAATACTTTTTTGTGTTAGTAAAAGAAATTATTGTACAGTTGTCCCTTGGTATCCTTGAGGGATCCCTGCAGATACCAAAATCCACAGATGCTCAAAGTCCCTTATATAAAATGGAATAGAATTTGCATATAACCTACCCACGCACGTTTTCCCTTGTACTTTACATCATCTCTAGATTACTTATAATACCTAATACAAGGTAAGTGCTATGAAAATAGTTGTAAATACGAGGTAAGTGCTATGTAAATAGTTGCTGGTGCACAGCAAATTCAAGTTTTGATTTTTGAAACTTTCTGGAATTTTTAAAAAATATTTTTGATCCACAGTTAATTGAATCTCCAAATGCAGAACCCTCAGATATGGAGGGCCAACTGTAGTTCTGCCTGGAATTTCTTCTGTTGTATTTCCCAAACATCGTATTTTCATTGTGTTCTCAAAGCTGAAATAATCTGCAGGATTTATGTTGTAAGGGCCAGTGACTCTATACCTTGTTTTAATCATCTTATAAATTGCATAGTGGTCTATTAAGGCACGAATCAAGTCCATTTTCTGATTATAAAATATGGCACTTGATTTGGGGAGTGTAGACATGGTCCTTACGGCTTTGATTTAACTCCTGATTCTTAATCACTTCATTATACATGAGCAGTGGGTCTTATGCTATTTAATCCCGCTTCCATAAGCAGCTGTCTTCAATCTTTGCTATTGAGGAGGATGCAATATGCTGTACCAGGGATTCTGGTATGTTACTGCAGTGCCAGATTATAAGGCTGAGTTCAGATACAGTTGAGTGTCACCATCACTAGTGGCCATTTAGTGAGTATTTACTGTGTGACAGGATCTTGAGATTTTTATCTCATGAAATCCTCTAAGGTAGATGTTAATATCCACATTTTACAAGCAACAAAACTAAGGCTCCAAGAGATTAAATAATTTGCCCAAGATTACTTACCAGTACATGTTGCAAACTTGATTCTGAACTGGACTTGCTGACTCGACAGCCCTTGCTGTTAGCCTAATATACTCTACTACCACCATTAGTTGTAAAGAATTACTTGACTAATTCTCCATTCTTTTACCCCCCTCCCACTGCCTTATCGTAATGCAGACAGCTCCCAGTTGCTAGAGGATGCTCTTTCTTTCCAGTGATATTGCTATAAATAAATCCTTTTCCTCATGCACTGTGAGGTAACATTCATGTAAGAAGAGAATCCAAATAAAATTCTGAGAGTTCGCAGAGTTTCTATCTGTATGAGAGACAAAGAAGCATTATAGGGTTCAGTGACATTGTGTTGCCACATAATGAATACTTTTTTTTTTTTGCGGTACGCGGGCCTCTCACTGTTGTGGCCTCTCCCGTTGCGGAGCACAGGCTCTGGATGCGCAGGCCCGGGGGCCATGGCTCACGGGCCCAGCCGCTCCGCGGCATGTGGGATCCTCCCGGACTGGGGCACGAACCCGCGTCCCCTGCATCGGCAGGTGGACTCTCAACCGCTGCACCACCAGGGAAGCCCATGAATATCTTTTTATAATTGAGTTGAACTCCTAGGAAGCACTGGAATTGATAGTCAGCCTTGGATTGAGACAGTGAAGCAAGGAGGAAGGACCTGGGCTGCCTCCCACTGCCCTGTGTTAATTGGACTATTATATGAGCAAGCCTGGGGGAGACTTATGCAGAGTTCAGTTAGATGATAAACTATGAGAAACTGAAAGAGTAACTCTAGTAAAAGGAATACTGCTAAGCAATAAATACCTTTAAAAATTAGGAACCAGGAAGGTGTAGTGTGCTTCTTCCAACTCTTACAAAAGTTGCTGGAGAAAGAAAGGATGGAGTAGAGACTCCCAGATTGGTACCCTCATTGAAGCAGTGAAAATCAGGATTCAAAGCCTCATCAGCTGACTCTAAAGTCAGTGACAATGAGATGAGTTTGCCATACAAAAGTTCATGATAGTTGAGGGTCTGATGACAATTCCCTTTTAACTTCAGCTTGTGTTGTCATCTAGCCAACTCTTATGATAAAAGTCCTACATGAGGTCAGTGTGCTAGGTACTGCACCATAGTCTACTAGGGTTGGGGATGGTAAGAAGAATAAACAGACAACTGTAACAGTGATAAGGACTATGATTGAGAGAAACACTGAGTACAGTGGTCTAAAATAGGTAGGTCTAGGAGGACTTACCATAAGTGATGTAATCTGAGATGAGATGAACATTTATTTGTTTTTAAGGATATTTTTATTACTTTCAGATGCGTGTGTGTTTGTATACATTTATCGCAGAGAAATGAAAACTTTAAAAACTTATGTAGTACTATGTTGAATAAGAGTGAGTGGTGACATTGAATATCCCTGCTTTGTTCCTGATCGAAAAAAGAAAGTATTTAGTCTATCACCACTAAGTTTAACGTCATCTGTAAGGTTTTTATAGGTGATGTTTACCAAGTTGAGGAAGTTCTCCTCTCTTCTTATGTTTTTGAGTGTTTTTATCATGAGTGAGTGTTGAATTTTTAATGTTTTTCTGCATCTATTGATATGGTAATATGATCTTTCTTTTTTAATCTGTTATATGGTAGATTGTGTTATTTATTCTTGAAATATTGAACCAGCCAACTTGATTATAGTATACAGTTTTTTATATATTTCTGAATTCTATTTGCTAATATCACTTATGGATGTTTGTGTCTATGTTTATGAGGGATATTGATCTGTAGTTGTGTGTGTGTGTGTGTGTGTGTGTGTGTGTGTACTGTCTTTGTCTGGTTTTGGTATTAGGATAATCCCAGCTTAATAAAATCAATTGGAAAATGTTCCATCATCTTCTTTTTTCTGGAAGACATTGTGTAAAATTGGTGTTAAATCTTCTTCAAAAATTTGGCAGAACTTTCCAGTGAAACCATCTGGGCCAGGAGAGTTCTTTTTTGAAGTTTTAAAATTATCAATTCAATTTCCTTAATAATTATAGCACTATTCAAATGATCAGTTTCATCTTGTGTGAGTTGTGGTTCGTGTTTTCCAAGGGATTGGTCTGTTTCAATCTAAGTCGTCAAATTTATGAGTGTAGAGTTGTTGGTAGTATTCCCTTATTATTTCTTATATGTCTTCAGGGTCTACAGGGTCTGTAATAGCCCCCATTTCATTCTTGATATTGGTAATCTGTGTCTTCTCTCTTTTTTTATCAGTCTTGCTAGCGGACTGTCAATTTTATTGATCTTTTCAAAGAAGCAGCTTCTTGTAACATTGATTTTCTCTATCGCTTTTTCTGTTTCCATGTCATTGATTTCTGTTCTTATCTTTATTATTTTCTTCCTTCTACTTGCTGTGATCTCAGGGGGCTTTTGCTCTTATTCTATGTTCTTGAGCTGAAAGCTTAGATTATATGTGACTTTTCCTCTTTTTCAGTCTAAGCCTTTAGTGCTCTAATTTTCCTTCTTAGCACTACTTTAGCTGTGTTCCACAAATTTTGATATTTTTATTTTCATTCATTTCACTGTATTTTTTAATTTCCCTGAGACTTCGTCTTTGACCCATTGACCACCTAGAAGTGTGTTGTTTAGTTTCCAGGTATTTGAAGCTTTTCCTGTTATCTTCCTGTTATTAATTTCAGGTTTGATTCCATTGTGGTCAGAGAACACACTGTATAAGTTCATTTTTTTTTAACTGATGAGGTTTGTTATATGGCCCAGGATATACTAAGTTAACCATGTCTTAGTATATGTTCTGTGGGCACTTGAAAAGAATGTGTATTCTGCTGTTGTTGGACGTTCTATAAATGTCAATTAGATACTGTTGGTTGATGGTGCTGTTGAGTTCTTTTGTATCCTTCCTGATTTTACATGTAGTTGTTCTACCAATTGCTGAAAGAAGGGTGTTGAAGTTTCCAATCATATTTGTTGATTTGTCAGTTTCCCTTTTCTGTTCTATCAGTTTTGCTTAACATATTTTACAGCTCTATGGTTTGGTGCTTAGCCATTTAGGATTGCTAATGTCTAATGCTAATTGTTTATGTCTTCCAGACAAATTGTCCGGTTTAGCATTTTGTAATGTCTCACTGTCTCTGGTAGTTTTCTTTGCTCTGAAGTCTATTTGGCATTTATATAACTACTCCTGTTTTGTTTTGACTAAGGTTTCCATGCTACATTTTCTGTCTTCTTTTCAAACCTACCTATATCATTATGTTTGAAGTGAGTTTTTTGTGGACAACGTATATTTCTGTTAGATTTTTAACCACTTCAATCTCTGACTTTTAACTGGTATATTTAGATCATTTGCAGTTAATGTAATTATTGATATTTTAGAGCTAAGTCAGCCATTTTATTTTTTGTTTTCTGTTCTATTTTTCACTTTTCCGCTTTCTTCTTCCTACCTTCCTGTGGATTATGAACAATCTTTAGAACTTTATTTTTATTTATTTATAGTGTTTTTGAGTATATCTCTTTGTACAGCTTTTAAGTGATTGCTCTAGGTATATTACATATACATAACTTATCAGTTTGAGACATTTTATCAGCTTGAGTGAAGTATCAAAGCCTTTCCTTCCTTTCCTTCCCTTTACCTTCCTTAATTTATAATGTAATTGTCTTAAATATTTACCTACATTTGGAATCACATCAGAAGTTATTATAATTCTTGCTTCAAATGTCAAGCATTATTTAAAAAACTCAAGAGGAGAATGGCATTGAATTATTCATATTTTTATTGTATGTTGCTTTTCTTCTTTCCTAATGTTCTAAGATCTCTTCTTTTATTATTTCCTGTCTGTTAAGAGAACTTTCTTTAGCCGTTTTTTGGTTTTGTTTTGTTTTTTTAGGGTAGGCCTCCTTGTGACAAATTCTCATAGCTTTCATTCATCTGAGACTGTCTTGAATTTCATTCCTGAAGAATATTTTCATTCCTGAAGAATATTTTCATTGATATAGGATGTTGGATTGACCATTCTTTTTTTGAGGGGGGCAGTTATTTGAAAAATGTTCTGTTTCCTTCTAGTCTTCACAGTTTCTGGTGAAAATCCACTCTTATTTGAATTGTTTTCCCTGTATAGATAAGTTGTTGTTTCTTGCTGCTTCTACGATTTTTGTGTGTTTTTAATTTTCAGAAGTTTGACCATGACGTGTCTTGGTGTGGATTTCTTTGAGTTTATTTTCTTCGGAATTTATTCAGCTTCTTGAATCTGTAGGTTTATGTCTTTTGCCAACTTTGGGAAGTTTTCAGCCGTTATTTCTTTGAGTGCTTTTTCAGCTTTACACGCTTTCTCCTCTCCATCTGGGATTCAATGACATGAATGTTAGAATGTTTTTGTAGTCCCACAGCTTCATTTGGTTCCTCTTTATATCTCTATTTCTTTGCCACAGCCTTCTGTTTTTCCCTTTGTTTCAGGCATTTTGTAATTGCTCATCAGAATATTTTTATGATGGCTGCTTTAAAATCTTTGTCATATAATTCTAACATCTCTGTCTTCTTAGTATTGGTATCTGTTGATTCTTTTTAAAACTCAAATTGTGGTTTTCCTTGTCCTTGGGATAATGCATGACTTTTCATTTGAAACCTGAACATTTTAGGTGTTATAAGACTGTGGATTTTATTTAAACCTTTTGTTTTAATTAGCTTCCTCTGACACAGCTCTGGTAAGGGAAAAATGAGGGCACTGCTTCAGTACCTGTATCTGGCTTCTTTTGCTCAGTATAACCTCTTGAAATTCCTTTACCCATTGTGTTTATCTATTATGTTGAATCCGAATTCAATATCTATTATGTTGAATCTGATCAATTTTGGGAGAAATGACATCTTAACAATATTGAATTATACAAAGAAGACCCAAATATTTATTTAGGTCTTATGTAGTGTCCCCCTGCAATGTTTTGTAATTTTGTACTTTCCTTAACTAGTTGATCTTTTTGGTGCTATTATAGATGGTATTGTTTCTTAAAATTTATTTTCCAGTTGTTTATTGCTAGTATATAGAAATACAATTGTTTAAAGTGTGTATAGTGACTATATACACAACCTTGCTAAATATACTTACTAGTTCTATTAATTTTTTGTGGATTTTGTAGGATTTTTTATGTACATGATTATGTCATCTGAAAAAAAAACCAAACATAGTTTTACTTCTTCTTCTCTCAACAATATGTCTTTCTTTCCTCCCTCCTTCCCTTCTTTCCTTTCTTTTTTTTTTTTCTTTTTGGACTTAATGCTCTAACTAGGATGTTTAATACAACATTGAAAGAGGTTGTGAGAGTGAACCGTCCTAACCTATTTCTGATCTTTAGAGAAAAAGCATTTAGTGTTTCACCGTTAAATATGATATTAGTTGTAAGTTTTTCATAGATGCCCCTGGTTAGGTTGATGCTCCTAATTTGCTAAGGATTTTTCTGAATTTCATGAGAGGTATTAAATATTTTCATGTAACTTTTCTGCAGCCATTGAGATAATCATATAATTTGCTCTTCTGTTAATAGCAGAAGTGTTCTGTGAATTGACATATATTTTTAAGTGTAATAAATAATAACAATTTAAATCAATGATCTTTTAAACATAAAAGTATTCTTATTAAAAATTATCACAAGTTAAGGAGACCCATTTTCATCTTTATTTAATATTATTCTTGAATTTCTGGCCAATGCAATAAAATATAAAACAGAAATAAGTGGCCTAGCACCATCATATGTGCTATGCTCACTTCCATCTAACCACTGCCCAGAAACACTCCCTCCTTAGGGCTTTGCACTGCCTGTTCTGTCTGCCTTGAACACTCCTCTCTTACACATATGCATGGCCCACTTCCTCACTTTCATCAAGCCTTTCCTCAGGGAGGTCTACACAGACCACCTTATTTAAAATTGTGAAACCCTCCACCTCCTGCCTTTCTTGTCTCCCTTATTCTTCTCTGTTTTTCCATAGGATTTATCACCTTTTCACATACTATATTTATTATGTTTATTTATTGTTTTTATCCTCCACTAGAATGTAAGCTCCACTAAAGCGGGAATTTTTGTGTGTATTACTCATATATGTTCTCCTATTGTCTAGTATCATGCCTAGTATAGTAGATGCTCATTAGATATGTATTGAATGAGTGAATAATTATTGGAAAGGAAGAGACTAAAATCATAATTATTTGCCTTGTTAAATTGTCTAATTAGAAATCCCAAGGCAATCAAATAGAGAACTATTAAAACTAATAGGCAACAACCTAAATGCCCATCGACAGACAAATGGATAAAGAAGATGTGGTACATATATACAATGGAATATTACTCAGTCATAAAAAGGAACGCAGTTGGGTCATTTGTAGAGATGTGGATGGACCTAGAGACTGTCATACGGAGTGAAGTAAGTCAGAAAGAAAAAAACAAATATCGTATATTAACGCACATATGTGGAATCTGGAAAAATGGTACAGATGAACCGGTTTGCAGGGCAGAAATGGAGACACATGTAGAGAACAAGCATATGGACATGAAGGGGGGAAAGTGGCGTGGGGGGTGGTGGTGGGATGAATTGGGAGATTGGGATCGACATATATACACTAATATGTATAAAATAGGTAAGTAATCAGAACCTGCTGTATAAAAAAATAAATTAAATATATTATGAGGATATCCATTTTTTCTAAATGAAGTTATAAATTTAATCATCTTTAATATTCATATTATTTAGTATTATATATCCAGTCAAATCCCAGCAGGATTTTTTTGCTTTGACAAATGAGTTAAAGCTTGTATAGATTCAAGAATAAGTGGGCAGAAGTAACCAAGAATACTTGTGAAGCAGGAGGAATTATATTTGGTTAGAGAATTTCCCTTATTATAAGGTATTGAAACATAATATTATACAATAATAATTCAAGTGGTACTGGTGCAAGAGTAGACATAAAAATTAATGAAACATAGTAGGTAGTCTAGGACCTAGACTCGAATATACAGAAGGATTTGATAAATGTGTTAGGAGACATCACAAATCACTGAGGCTGGGCAATTTATTAATCATTTTTTTAAATTAAGGTGTCATGTGACACATCAAAATAAATTCTAGATGGATCAAAATGTTAAATATAAAAACTAAAAAATAATGAACCATGAAGGAAAAGAGAAACAAGTCATGTTATGTGTTATTAGGATGGGCGGGGGGAGCAGTGTAACTGTAAAACAGGGAAAGGAATCACAATGGGAAAAATCAATCACTTTCACTACTTTTTACACCCTAATATCATCCATTAAGTTGATTTTTAATTAATAAAAAATACGGTATACAAAAATGTTGACTTGTTTTCTTTGAATCCTACATTTGATCTAAATAACGGAAATAAATAACCTGAGGTTTATGTGTTTCTTTTCTATAAAGTAAAATATCAAAAGCGCTGAACATGTTATACATGGATTTTGAATTAAGTAAATCAGAAATCATAAAATATTTATTTTTCTCTTAAATTTAAAGCTTTCCTAGCATTTCCCTCCATAATTAACATAGTATGGGCTATAAATAATACATCTATGTTACATTACATCGTTGTTAGCTTGTTGAGATTGTTGTTTTTATGAAAGAACATGGATGATTTTAATGATTTTCTTATGAAAGAATGTTACAAAATATGGAAGCTTCAGGTTTTTAAAAATTTGCTCATTTTTTCCAGCTTAAGAATTTAGTACAAAGAGAGTAGATCTTAAAAGTTTTCATCACAAGAAAAAAATTTTATAGCAATGTATGGTGATGAATGTTAACTAGACTTATTGTGGTGATCATTTCACAGTATACAAATAACAAATAATTTTGTGGAAAACCTGAAACTAATATGTCAATTGTATCTAAATAAAAAATAGTAATTTGATACAAGTTTTATGTATATTATTGAATATTTGTTTGCCTGGTTGTTGGATTAACAATAGTACTTGTGAAATTCCTTGCAATTTTGTATATTAATTAGCCTTCTTTAGAAAATTCTATTGATGTTCTCAGATTGTGTGCTGGATTTTTTTTGCATTATTACAGTTGTCATTGTTGTTTAGTGTTGAGGATTGAAAATCTCTACAGATGTCAACCCAATACTTGATGCGTTTTCCAGAAATCGTTGAGGGGAGGTAGATTTCATATGCAGAAGTGAAGAAGGCCTCCTTCCTTCCCCACTCCAGGCAAAGCTTAAACCCTCCACTGCTTCGCTGCCACTCCCTTCCTCCAGGTCTGCCAACTCAGCTCCCTTGCCAGGTCCTTGATGTTTTACCTCCTAATTGCAACTGTTCTTGGCATCTCAGCCTTTCCACGAAAATTCTCTAAGTGGCACATAAAGGACCTTAAAAACAAAAACAAAAACAAATGAGTACTATGTATATATGTATATATATATATACACAGCCTGGCCCCAAACCAGTTTTGTTACATGGATTGGTATCACACAATGTAGAGTGTCATAGAGTGGATTCTATGGATCGGAGTCATCTTCTCTGAACCTAAAAGTTTAAGCCAAATTTAAATGGAGAATTACAAGATATGGACTATTGTTTTGTTTTGTTGGTTTTGGTTTTTGGGAGTCAGTCCAAGTCCTGATCAGTTCATGCCCATAATTTGCTTTCACCACATTATGCCTTCAAGATGCTAAAATACCAGAGTGAAAAGGAAAAAATTCTGTTGGATTTTTGGATGCCTTAAATACTAAACATTTGAATTAACTAATGGAAGGTGGAGTAGAGAAGCCAAATCATCAAGTAAACTAAAATTCATTTATATTTGTTTCTGGAGTATGTCATGTGATATTTTCCTGGGAAGATTCACATTCTTAATTATGTTTGGTTTACAATAATATTAAAATAACCACATTTCCTGAGTACAATTCAATTGTGCCATGAAGGGATACGGTATTATTTCATCATTCCAGGCAGGGTGGAATCCACTGGGAATAAAAACTGGGAATAATCCACAGAAATAAAATAGATTTGACCGTATGTAGAAGCATCTATAACAACAGATTTTTACATTATCTCTGAGTTCTAGTATTGATTAGACGTCTCAGATCATAACTTTGGGAGGGATGTTCGGGAGTCTTTGCATTGATTTAGCATAGGTTAGCTGAGGGCCTGCTTTATATCATGCACTGTGTTAGTCCATGGAGATAGGAAAATGGTAGATGGAAAGGCCACACCCTCAACAAGTTCCCTGTTTGGTGGTGCTCCATCTAGCTATCTCGAGCCTTTGTTCATCCATTCATGCTCCAGGGCGACCAAGCAGGGCTAGACCACTGCCTTCAAGGAGCTCACAGTCTAGGAAAGGATGTGGAGGGAGATGGACCTAAACAATGGGGAAATGCCTCACACAGTCCTTTCAAAACTTTCTAACGCTGCATGGTCACCTCACATTTCCTGAGGCTCTTTCAGAAATACCTGAACAACATATTTAGGTATGAACAACATATTTAACTATAAAGCTTATCACATTTGAGTTAACATAGATAGTACCCACTGGGGATGTTAGCACAGATCTAGTGCCTCCGGTTGTGGGAAAGTATATCATCCTCTGAGGATCCTGCCTCTTGTATTGATTCCAAAAGAAACCTTGTGTGAGAAATGGAGGGGCACATTGAGACCCTTCACCTCACCTAGCTGGACTCTTCTCATTTTTTGAGGCTGTAATAAATAAGTGTATGTAAGGAAGATTGCTTATGCCTCCAAGCATAAGCACGTTGAAACCTTGTGTGAGAAATGGAGGGGCACATTGAGACCCTTCACCTCACCTAGCTGGACTCTTCTGCTCATTTTTTGAGGCTGTAATAAATAAGTGTATGTAAGGAAGATTGCTTATGCCTCCAAGCATAAGCACGTCGGAGGTTCTGCTCACCCAGGAACAGATCAAGAGGTGCCCAATAGGACCAAATATGCTACTGCACAAGGAAAGACATGTGTAAGTGTTTTTAAAACACTATCATAGAGTTTCATCTTAAAAAAAAGAAGGGGGCTTCCCTGGTGGTGCAGTGGTTGAGAACCCGCCTGCCGATGCAGAGGACGCGGGTTCGTGCCCCGGTCCGGGAAGATCCCACATGCCGCGTAGCGGCTGGGCCCGTGAGCCATCGCCGCCGAGCCTGTGCTCCGCAACGGGAGAAGCCACAACAGTGACAGGCCCGTGTACCGCAAAAAAAAAAAAAGAAAAGAAAGGAAGGAGGGAGAGAAACGGTTCCCTGTTAGACACAGGAGGAGGATTCTAGCTTAAGGAATAGCGTCCGTAGTTCACTGAAGTCCCTGGAACTTTAGTCTTTTCACTATCAGGCAGGGAAAGTGAGGCATTTTCCCAGGGCCCTGCTCTGCAGACCTATCCTAGCTTATCCTCAGCAGGACTCGAAAGCCTCCTGTCCCTACAGCCCTCCCCATGTTCCCAGTCTTCTTGTCCACTGCTCTGGACTGTAGCAGTTGCCCTCTTTGCCTGTTTCACTTTCCTGTGCTGCTCTTTCTAGCCACGTGGCCACAGATTCTTGGGTTTTATCATATATAATAGGAGAAGCCTCTACTGGAAAATTGTAGCCCAGCAAAGCTAAAATGCTTGATCATCCTGAATAAAGCACTGCTTTCTTTGCTGTCCAGGCAAACAGGAGTAAACAGCAAGCTGCTGGCTGTTGGTGTTGTCTGGAATTACTTGTCTTGAGTCTGCTGCAGGAAGTCAGTGGGGAACAGGCCATTCCCACTGACTTCTCAGATATCTGTTCACTGACCTGGCAACAACCGTCCCCTTCTTAAGTGGTGTTTGTCTCCAAGCAAGCCTTTGCACATGCAATCATATCCCTCTCCTGAGGCTTGATTCTAAGAAGTCTGGAAAGGCAGATGGACAACTTGAAGGATCTTGGGTGACACAAACTACTTGGGTTCTGAATAGAGATAGACAACTTAGTGGCAATTAGCTGGGACTCAGCTAAGTTAACTCCTGACTGCCATAGCAGTCTATGACTTTCCATAACCAGTGAGACCAGGATATGGGTTGGTGCCATGAATGTAAGGGTTGGGCTCAGTACCTCGGATTATTCTCTCACTCATGTTCAGATCTCAGTTTTGGAGGAGATATTTGACACCTGAAAGACCAGAGCCTTTCTGCCCGCTCCTTCACCTAGGATATTTGGGAGGACAGTTCATTAGGAAACACATAAATGTTTATGAGGTGGGAAGGATGTAAAAAGAAAAAAAAAAATATGCTCAAATATCAGGAACTCCTGTTGTGACCTTTTCTAACCCTTCTGCTTTTTCTCACTCTTCCTTCTGTCACATCCTTAGAGAGAAACAAAATATTTTCACTGTTTATTTGTTTGTTTTTCAAGAGCAGTTTACAACAGACAGTCATGGAAACACAGCCAGTTTAATGATCGTGTGAGGAGATAGATGACTATTCCAGTGTGTCCTCTGAGCTGGCCCTGCATGGACTGGCAAGACACGAGCATTTTGCACATGCCATTTCTATATAGAGATCTCACAGCTGTAAAAGTCTTGCTTGAATCCAAGTTAACATATGAACCAGTTGGAATACAAACCCCAAACAAAAGTTCCATAGCTAGCTTGTTTCTCCTGAGCAGGATCCTTTATGGCTAGAAATCTGAAACTTCACGTAAAAAATTTCAGAAAACGAACAGATTTTCTGACATGCCATAATACAGAATGCCCTCTTCTCTAACTTGTTTTTCATTGTCTCTTCCACTGGAAAAAAATAATAAAACCCAAGAAACAAAAACAGAACCACGAGAATGATGAGTTCTTTACACACTGTGGAACTGAGTAGGGTTTAAATGAGAATCGGAGACCTGTATTCCATTTTATATGTCTCCTGTATTCTATTTTATATGTCAGTGCCCAGCATGTACTTGTCTTTGGTTAAATTATAAAATGGAAACTGGAGCTGATGCTAACTGGCTCTGATCCTGAGGAAGTTACTTGCTTCACCTGTAAAATAAGAACTTGAACTAAGACCACCCATAAGATAATAGGGAGGTTTAAAAGTTTTAGCCGAGTGGGTGTGCAAAGAAAATGTTATGTTTTTTGACACCTTTGAGAGCTCAGGTCATTTATTGATAGTCAACAATAAATTAGCAGTTGTTTAGGTAAACTGGTAGCTAGTTACCTACTTATAAGGGGTTAGTGTCTTGAGTCTCAAGCACTTTCAAGACTGCTTGAACAGTGGCTAGGCAATTGCTTATGCAGTAAATTAATATTTAATTCAGTAAACATGTATTGAGGGACTTCTGAGTGCAAGGACTTATGCCAGAGGCTGCATAATGACATTTTTAATCTGTGTAGCACTTGATGGTTTAAAAAGCACTTTCATATGAATTATTTCATTTTTTTCATTTGATTTTTGTACCAACATTGTGGACTAGAGAGGGCCGGTATCACCATTTTATAGATGATGAAATTGAGGCTCGGTGACGTCACATAGAATGCTAATTTCAATCTAGTTTCTGGTTCCAAGGAAACAGGAATGGGGAAAATATAAAAGGAAAGCTTTTTATGAAAATTAAACATTGGATGATGGTGATGGCTAACATTTAATGAGTTCTCACTGCGTACCCGACACTCTTCTAAGTGTTTCATATGTAATTAACTAATTTAATTTACATAACAATCCTATGAAGGAGATACTGAAATTATCCCTACTAATGATGAATGTAATTTAAGATCCACTAGGATGGATTTTTTTATCTCTTTTGTTCACTGCTATATCCCCAGCAGTTAGAATAGAGTCTAACACAATATGGGTACTCCATAAATATTTTTTAAATGAATGAAAGTTTCAATACGTTTTGAATGAATGAGTCTCTGTATTTCAGATGGTAAAACTGAGGGACAGGATAATTAAGTAACTGTCCTTGACCAAGGTCACTCAGCTAATACAAGGTGGATGCAAGATTTGAATTTACATAGCGTAATACAGGATTCTTTAAGACCACAAGCTATCCTTGTATTAAAACAACCCACCAGCCAAGCTAAGCTTGTGCTTTGGGGGGAAGTTTTAAACTACCTTGGAAAATCATAATAACTTTTCTTATCTTTTGATTTAATTTCTTGCAAAGAAACATTTAATTGATGTAAAATCCCAAACTTGATATGTAAGCCTTATGTATTGATGGGGATGAGGGTTGGAAAACAGTTGTTTAACTGAGTGTTCTGGTACTTCTGCTTGAGAATGCATTCTCTGATTAAATGTGTGATGTTTTATGTTTGTGTTGACCGAGGTGCTCATTACAAACTAGAAAAGTCTAGCTCTAATTTACCCATTATAGAAATACAACTGTCTGAGAGATGGCATGACTACCCATAGAAACTTGAGGTGGGGTGGGGTGCAGGGGAGAGGAATGCAAATACCAGTCAGTCAAAATAAAATGCTTAAGAAAAACTGAGTTATCAGAAAATTGCTAGCTTGCAAAGATGAACCATTGAAAATCTAGAAAGAAAAGAAGCAGTGGCTTGCTTTTGAAAAGTAAAAATCTAAAACATACAATCTTGAAGTGAGATTTTGGTTTCAACATGAAAGAACTGCCGTGTGAACTATAAAGCCTGACTTCATCCAGCAGTTAATATGACATGACAGCTCACCTGGAAATGAACTGTAAAGCAATGTTTAATTTAAAAACAATATCGTATGATCTCAATAATTGAAATATTAAAAGCCTTTGAGCAGAGCATAAGTGTTTCAGTGAAAAATATCTCTCCTGCAAATAGCTTGTGACAATAGACTGGATGACTGTGATAATTTTCATTACTGTTTGTATAACTAACATATTTCTTACTTATTTCCTGTATGTTTACACTTGCTTCTTGTTTTATACTGATAAACTAAAAAAGAAAGCCAAAGATGGATTCTTCCTTATTTTGCAATTTTTTTCTATATAAAACTAACTGGTACATATTCATTGGAGAAAATTGGGAAAATATAGAAAAAAATTTAATATCTCAGAATTTAGAAATTTCCTTTAGAGAGGTGATATATATGCCTATGTTAAGTTCTTTAGGAACTCAAAAAATTATTTTGTTATTATATACCCATGTGAATTAAAGAGGAGGTAGATAACGGTACCCATTTTCACATTTGAGAAAACAGAGATACTGGCTAAGAAAAGAAAAAAAAAGAAATGGATTAAAAAAAAAATCACGCTCACTAGACTATATCTGCATCTGCAAAGATCTCCTTTCCCATACGTATATCTGTACTTATATCATGTATTGACAGATATCCCCTTAGTTCATATTTGTGCAGAAAAACATGAGTATGTCAGGTTGCATAATCCACATTATACCCTAGTTTACTAGTCCCACAGTCTCTTTACCATCTTGTCCCAATGTAACTAATAACCTTTAAAAACAAACCCAAAAAAACACAAAGCCCAATTGGTTTCATTGGTCAATTCTACTCAACATATAAGGAAGAAATGATACCAATTCTCCATAATCTCTTCCAGAAAATAGAAGCAGAGGAAACACTTCCTAACTCATTCTCTGAGGTCAGTATTACCCTAATACCAAAACCAGATAAAGACATTACAAGAAAGGAAAACTACATACAGGCCAATATCTCTTATGAACATAGACACAAACGTCCTCAACAAAATATTAGCAAACTGAATCCAACTATGTATAAAAATAATTATATACCATGACCGAGTGGCATTTATTTTAGGTATGCAAGGCTGATTCAGCATTTGAAAGTCTCTCAGTGTAAACTACCACATGCAAAGGTTAATGAAAGAAAATTATATGATTATATTAATAACGAAGAAAAATTTGACAAAATCCAACACTTATTCATGATAAAGAAAAAAAAAAGAAAGGCTTCCCTGGTGGTGCAGTGGTTGAGAATCTGCCTGCCAATGCAGGGGACACGGGTTCGAGCCCTGGTCTGAGAGGATCCCACATGCCGCGGAGCAACTAGGCCCATGAGCCACAACTACTGAGCCTGCGTGTCTGGAGCGTGTGTTCCGCAACAAGAGAGGCTGCGATAGTGAGAGGCCTAAACAGAACCACGAGAATGATGAGTTCTTTACACACTGTGGAACTGAGTAGGGTTTAAATGAGAATCGGAGACCTGTATTCCATTTTATATGTCTCCTGTATTCTATTTTATATGTCAGTGCCCAGCATGTACTTGTCTTTGGTTAAATTATAAAATGGAAACTGGAGCTGATGCTAACTGGCTCTGATCCTGAGGAAGTTACTTGCTTCACCTGTAAAATAAGAACTTGAACTAAGACCACCCATAAGATAATAGGGAGGTTTAAAAGTTTTAGCCGAGTGGGTGTGCAAAGAAAATGTTATGTTTTTTGACACCTTTGAGAGCTCAGGTCATTTATTGATAGTCAACAATAAATTAGCAGTTGTTTAGGTAAACTGGTAGCTAGTTACCTACTTATAAGGGGTTAGTGTCTTGAGTCTCAAGCACTTTCAAGACTGCTTGAACAGTGGCTAGGCAATTGCTTATGCAGTAAATTAATATTTAATTCAGTAAACATGTATTGAGGGACTTCTGAGTGCAAGGACTTATGCCAGAGGCTGCATAATGACATTTTTAATCTGTGTAGCACTTGATGGTTTAAAAAGCACTTTCATATGAATTATTTCATTTTTTTCATTTGATTTTTGTACCAACATTGTGGACTAGAGAGGGCCGGTATCACCATTTTATAGATGATGAAATTGAGGCTCGGTGACGTCACATAGAATGCTAATTTCAATCTAGTTTCTGGTTCCAAGGAAACAGGAATGGGGAAAATATAAAAGGAAAGCTTTTTATGAAAATTAAACATTGGATGATGGTGATGGCTAACATTTAATGAGTTCTCACTGCGTACCCGACACTCTTCTAAGTGTTTCATATGTAATTAACTAATTTAATTTACATAACAATCCTATGAAGGAGATACTGAAATTATCCCTACTAATGATGAATGTAATTTAAGATCCACTAGGATGGATTTTTTTATCTCTTTTGTTCACTGCTATATCCCCAGCAGTTAGAATAGAGTCTAACACAATATGGGTACTCCATAAATATTTTTTAAATGAATGAAAGTTTCAATACGTTTTGAATGAATGAGTCTCTGTATTTCAGATGGTAAAACTGAGGGACAGGATAATTAAGTAACTGTCCTTGACCAAGGTCACTCAGCTAATACAAGGTGGATGCAAGATTTGAATTTACATAGCGTAATACAGGATTCTTTAAGACCACAAGCTATCCTTGTATTAAAACAACCCACCAGCCAAGCTAAGCTTGTGCTTTGGGGGGAAGTTTTAAACTACCTTGGAAAATCATAATAACTTTTCTTATCTTTTGATTTAATTTCTTGCAAAGAAACATTTAATTGATGTAAAATCCCAAACTTGATATGTAAGCCTTATGTATTGATGGGGATGAGGGTTGGAAAACAGTTGTTTAACTGAGTGTTCTGGTACTTCTGCTTGAGAATGCATTCTCTGATTAAATGTGTGATGTTTTATGTTTGTGTTGACCGAGGTGCTCATTACAAACTAGAAAAGTCTAGCTCTAATTTACCCATTATAGAAATACAACTGTCTGAGAGATGGCATGACTACCCATAGAAACTTGAGGTGGGGTGGGGTGCAGGGGAGAGGAATGCAAATACCAGTCAGTCAAAATAAAATGCTTAAGAAAAACTGAGTTATCAGAAAATTGCTAGCTTGCAAAGATGAACCATTGAAAATCTAGAAAGAAAAGAAGCAGTGGCTTGCTTTTGAAAAGTAAAAATCTAAAACATACAATCTTGAAGTGAGATTTTGGTTTCAACATGAAAGAACTGCCGTGTGAACTATAAAGCCTGACTTCATCCAGCAGTTAATATGACATGACAGCTCACCTGGAAATGAACTGTAAAGCAATGTTTAATTTAAAAACAATATCGTATGATCTCAATAATTGAAATATTAAAAGCCTTTGAGCAGAGCATAAGTGTTTCAGTGAAAAATATCTCTCCTGCAAATAGCTTGTGACAATAGACTGGATGACTGTGATAATTTTCATTACTGTTTGTATAACTAACATATTTCTTACTTATTTCCTGTATGTTTACACTTGCTTCTTGTTTTATACTGATAAACTAAAAAAGAAAGCCAAAGATGGATTCTTCCTTATTTTGCAATTTTTTTCTATATAAAACTAACTGGTACATATTCATTGGAGAAAATTGGGAAAATATAGAAAAAAATTTAATATCTCAGAATTTAGAAATTTCCTTTAGAGAGGTGATATATATGCCTATGTTAAGTTCTTTAGGAACTCAAAAAATTATTTTGTTATTATATACCCATGTGAATTAAAGAGGAGGTAGATAACGGTACCCATTTTCACATTTGAGAAAACAGAGATACTGGCTAAGAAAAGAAAAAAAAAGAAATGGATTAAAAAAAAAATCACGCTCACTAGACTATATCTGCATCTGCAAAGATCTCCTTTCCCATACGTATATCTGTACTTATATCATGTATTGACAGATATCCCCTTAGTTCATATTTGTGCAGAAAAACATGAGTATGTCAGGTTGCATAATCCACATTATACCCTAGTTTACTAGTCCCACAGTCTCTTTACCATCTTGTCCCAATGTAACTAATAACCTTTAAAAACAAACCCAAAAAAACACAAAGCCCAATTGGTTTCATTGGTCAATTCTACTCAACATATAAGGAAGAAATGATACCAATTCTCCATAATCTCTTCCAGAAAATAGAAGCAGAGGAAACACTTCCTAACTCATTCTCTGAGGTCAGTATTACCCTAATACCAAAACCAGATAAAGACATTACAAGAAAGGAAAACTACATACAGGCCAATATCTCTTATGAACATAGACACAAACGTCCTCAACAAAATATTAGCAAACTGAATCCAACTATGTATAAAAATAATTATATACCATGACCGAGTGGCATTTATTTTAGGTATGCAAGGCTGATTCAGCATTTGAAAGTCTCTCAGTGTAAACTACCACATGCAAAGGTTAATGAAAGAAAATTATATGATTATATTAATAACGAAGAAAAATTTGACAAAATCCAACACTTATTCATGATAAAGAAAAAAAAAAGAAAGGCTTCCCTGGTGGTGCAGTGGTTGAGAATCTGCCTGCCAATGCAGGGGACACGGGTTCGAGCCCTGGTCTGAGAGGATCCCACATGCCGCGGAGCAACTAGGCCCATGAGCCACAACTACTGAGCCTGCGTGTCTGGAGCGTGTGTTCCGCAACAAGAGAGGCTGCGATAGTGAGAGGCCTGCGCACTGCGATGAAGAGTGGCCCCCACTTGCCGCAACTAGAGAAAGCCCTCACACAGAAACGAAGACCCAACACAGCCAAAAATAAACAAACAAATAAATAAATAAATAAATAAATAAATAAATAAATTTATTTTTTAAAAAAAGGAAAAAACTCTCAACAAAAAACTAGGAATAGAGAGGAATTTCCTCAACTTAATAAAGAACATCTATGGAAAAAAAAAACCCTACAGCTAACACATACTTGATAGTAACAACCTAGATGATTTCCCCCTAAGATCAGGAACACTTGAGAACAAAGAAGTTCTCTCCCACCACTGCTATTCAACATTGTTCTGAAAGTCCTAGATAGTGTAGTAAGACAAGAAAAGAAATAAATATATACAGATTAGGAAGGAAGAAATAAAACTGTCCCTTATTTGCAGGTGACATAATTGTCTACATAGAAAAATCCAAAAGAATTGACCAAGAACCAAAAACAAAAACAAAAACTTCTGGGAATTAATGGAGCATAGTAAGGTCTCGGGGCACAGTGTTAATACAAAAAAGTTAATTGCTTGCCTATATACCAACAACAAACCATTTGAATTTGAAATTTAAAAAAGAATACCATTTACAACAGCATCAAAAAACGAAAGAAAAAATGGAAGGAAGGAAGCAAACTGGCAGCAATCAAGATGTCCCTACATAGGTTAACGGACCTTTATGTGGTACATCCATATAAAGGAATGTTAATCATCGATAAGAAGAAATGAGTGATAAAGCCATGAAAAGACATGGGTAAATCTTGATGCATACTAGTAAGTGAAAGAAGCCAGACTAAAAAGGCTACATACTGTATTATTCCAATTATATGATGTTCCGGAAAAGGCAAAACCGTAGTGACAGTGAAGAGATCAGTGGTTGCCAGGGGTTCAGGGAGAGAGGAGAGTTAAATATGTGAAGCACAGGGGATTTTGTGGGGCAGTGAAACTATTCTGTATGATAGGCATTTTGGATCCATGACACTATGCATTTGTCAAAACCCATAGAGCCTTATAACACAAAACGTAAACCTCAATGTATGCAGACTTAAAAAAACATTTGAGGGCTTCCCTGGTGGCGCAGTGGTTGGGAGTCCGCCTGCCGATGCAGGGGACGCGGCTTCGTGCCCCGGTCTGGGAGGATCCCCCGTGCTGCGGAGCGGCTGGGCTCGTGGGCCGTGGCCGCTGGGCCTGCGCGTCCGGAGCCTGAGCTCCGCAACGGGAGAGGCCACAGCAGAGAGGCCCGCGTACCGCAAAAAAAAAAAACAAAAAAAAAACATTTGAGAGGTTGGGAGTCCCAGGGTGGAAAGCAGAATATGATTTTTAAAACCATTTTATCTATATTACAAGGTATGAAACAACCTCACTGAAGGGAGATGGGGAGAGAGCTGCTGACCTAGTAAGTAACTGGAAATGAGTGGAATCTCTAAGATTAAAAGCGAAAGAAAAGCGTATAAGCACTGTACAATAGTAGTTGACATTTCTTTCCCCTTGGAGATACAGGGATTATTGCTATACATGTGTACTGGAATTGAACGATTAAGTAAATGGATGGCAGATGGTAGAAGCTAAGTTTCTCACTGTTGGAGTGGGAGTTTACAGATAAGCAAGAAAAGCTAGAATGATCCCTATGGTAATAGATTAGAGTTGGAAACATCAGTATGAAGTCATGTTTAGCTTAATATAAATACAGATGGTTACATTTAGAAATATTTATAGATATGTGTATATGGATTAGTATATGGAAATATATTTCCCACTCTATCAACTGAGCGGGCCTAGTGGTAGCAACAGCCCAGCAGCAATGATCATACCTAGCACCCAGATCTTGGTTTCTAACATCATCCTCCAATAAAAGGAACCAGGACTCCTTGGAGAAATAGCTGATTCTAGGACCAGATCAGGAAATATACAAGATGAGCCTGGATCATCTTGTAGTGCCAGAAAGTTAGGAAGTACCAATACTTAAAAACACACACACAATGATGGAGTATGGCAAAGGGACATAGGGGCCAGTTTGAGCTAAAGATGGAACGATTTGAGCAACAAAGTGAATAAGGTACTATTGGATTATAATCCAAAGTGTAAAATAAGTATACTTGAGTTCAATACTGAGACAAATAAATGATTGAATAAATAAATACACATGGGAGAAAACACAAATCTCCTATGCAGAAGAATTCCAAATAATGTATGTAGATACTCTGCCCTCCAGGAAACAGAGCAAAATTCCCCACATCTTAAGTGTGGGCTGCACGTAGTGACTTCCTCCCAAAGGTACAGTATCGAAAATGGGAGAAAAAAAAGTAATTTTTCAGGGGAGAAACCTGACAAACACTGTCTCAGCCAGGTGATCAAGGTCAACATGAACAGTGACAAGTCATGTTGACAGTATGTGCTCTTGATATAATGTGATGAAAAAGGCACTTTACCTCTGTGGTCTTCCTCCCCCCAGACCATATACCCAGTCTAATCATGAGAAAAATATCAGGCAAATTCAAACCAAGGTACATTCTACAAAACACCTGACCATCAGTCCTCAAAACTGTCAAAGTCATCAAAAACAAGGAAAATCTGAAAAATTGTCACAGCCAAGAGAAGTAAGAAGACATGATGACTAAATGCAGTGTAGTATCCTGGATGGGATCCTGAAACAGAAAAAGGACATTAGTTTAAAACTAAGGCAGTCCGAATAAAGTATGGACTTCAGTCAGTAAGACAGTATCAGTATTAGTTCATTAACAACGGTTAGCGTCACAGTGTTTCTGTAAATCTAAAACTGACCTAAAAACAAAGTTTATTTTTTAAAAATGTTACCCAGACTTTCTGGCCGCGGCTGTCCTTAGGGTCAGTACATTGCACAACTCCAGGAAACACTATTTGTATAAAATTCATTGCGAATTGCAAGGCTGCAATACTTCCCGAATTTAAGTGGCTTTTTCCTAAGAAAAATGATTACATTTGCCACGCGTCAGCTTATGTTTTCCCTGTGAAATTTGCCATCCATTTATTACAGATCCTACCTCACTTGGTTTTCTCAGGAGGGGAAGGGTGGGCTGGATCAGTAACAAACCTTTTTTAGACAGAGGTATGAAAGACACTTTCTCTCTTGTTAAGCAGGCATCAACCCAACTACATACGAGTGGAGAGGGATGTGGAGCCAAGCTGGCGAGACCCGACTGCTTCTCCTGTCCTGGCCTATGATCCACACTCCACACTTGACCACCTCTGACCTTGGTTGTAGGGTAGGAACCACAGCCTGGCACAAATGGCAGTCTTAGTGTTTCAACCTCCTGAACCAGGAACCAACCCAAATGGGCCAAGAAAGCCAGGGAGAGTGGGAATTGTGTTGAAAGTTGCAGCGGCAGCATTTCTGAACACCAAGAAGGGCTTTTTCTAGCAGCTGAAGAAATGCTACATCTTTTTAGCCTGCTCAAATGAGAATGTGAAAGATGAAAACTTTTGTTGACTACTCTGAAAATTTGGCCATTTAACTGAAATATGTAAATGAAATATTAAATCCCCATGAAATGTGAGGCCTTCCCTGGTGTTTGGTCCATAAATTGTATTCCTCCAGATTTGAGATCGTAAAGTTCCCCCATTTCAGACCAAATTAATGGCCTTAATCTTTCTGTTCCTATAAATTATAAACCCCAGATGTGTCAAATTATGTAATGAAAGCCATATAAAAAGAAATTTGTTTTTTAAAGAACTTCATAAATTTCTTGTTTTACTGAGGTTTATTGGTCTTATTTTAATGGGACAAAAGAGAAATTAACCTTTTGTATTTGTACTTTTTTCCATACTGAAGGAAGATCCTGAATTGTTAGGACAAAAATGGAAAATCCTTTACTCGTGCCAGTTTTTTGAACCGAGTAGGTCCAGTTGCTGAGATAAGCCTCATGCTGAATCAAATGTATGTTTTTGTGTTTGGTCTTGGATCTTATCTGCCTGCAGCAGCAGCAAGCTTAATAACAAAGGAGGTTCAAAGAGATGAAGCTGTTTCAGCCTCTTATGCCAGTGTTTTCAAAAAGCTCTGTAGATTTGGTCATTATGCCCATCCTAATCAAACTCTTTGAAAGCTTATCTTCTGCCACCATTTCCTACAGTCTTTCCGCAAAGCAGCCATTATTTGTAATTATTAGTAGAATGGTATGTGGTGTGTAAATATACTTAATAGTTAAATTTCTAAGGCATTGTTTAAGACCATTTTTTAAAGAATCTAATGAATTTTTGGTTTGTTTTTATTTTTCAAATTGGAAACTTTTGCACACATTGCAGTTGATTTCCTAAATCTGTTCTTCAATTCATGAGAGATATGGCTTTTATAGTGCAAATAAGTTGAATCGATGCCATTTGGGGTTATAGATGACAGTCGAGTTAGTTTTACTCTTTTTCTGTTAGATAACTCTACAGGAAGATGCTGCTGATCATAGGGAAGTTATGTATTGGTACATGAAGATTGGTAGAGGGGAATATTTTAAGGCTTTAAGATTTCTCTAGAATGAGATGGGATTCACAGTCTAAGCTTGGTTTTCTTCAAAGGACCCTGTTTGTTTAAATTACCAGAAAATAAGATTGGAGTCCTCAGTCAACTAAGCTGTAAGAGTGGTCAGGAGCCCTGTGTGGAGGAGGGGCCCTGCCAACATTTGAGAGGCCTGGGGGTGGTGATGATGGGAGGGGTGGGGACCAAAATTCCTAGAACACAAGCACATTGAGCCACTTGCCTCTCTGTGAATGGGGCTCGACCACAGGCTGGCTTGCCTCTCCTCCCTCCCACTCACCCAGCAGAGGTCTGACCCAGCCCTGCCAGGGGGCAGCTGTCCTTGGCTGGAGCCAGCTCCTGGCTGCACGTTACGCTCCACACTGCCATCCAGCCCCAGCCAGCTTGGCTACGGAGGCCTTGGATTTCACCTCCAAGTGCCGACAGAGTCCCTTCACGAAAGTCAGATTTTTTCTCCTGGTAATTCCATCACTTCACAGTTGGTGGGTTTCATCCACAAAAATTGTCTTCTAGAAAATAAAATCCAGTGTTGTCTTGCATGGTGTTAATGTAGGAGCACTACCCAGTAAAAGCTACGGAGAGAACCTTGGTTAAAAATCCCAGTCCTGGGCTTCCCTGGCGGCGCAGTGGTTGAGAGTCCGCCTGCCGATGCCGGGGACACAGGTTCGTGCCCCGGTCCGGGAAGATCCTACATGCTGCGGAGCGGCTGGGCCCGTGAGCCATGGCCGCTGAGCCTGCGCGTCTGGAGCCTGTGCTCCGCAACGGGAGAGGCCACAACAGTGAGAGGCCTGCGTACCACAAAAAAAAAAAAAGAAAGAAAGAAAGAAAAAAAAGTAAAAAATTCAAAAAAGATCTATTGTTTCCTCATACTTTGAAGGAAATTTTATGCAAATACGTCCTAAAGCAAGCAAACTCAAAGCTCAAAAATTTGAATATCAACATAGATAAATTAGGAGATTATTTTAGTTGCTTTACTAAGGCTTTCATGATATAATTTATGTAAGTAGATAATAACTGGTAGGATTCAGGTAGAATTTGATTTATTTAAAAATGCAGCTCACATATGATTTTTTTAATTATCGAAAAATATACATTCAGAAAGTGTTATAAAACATAACTGAACAGCTTAAAGAAAAATAGTAAAATGAACATGTGTATTTATTACACAGATTAAGAAATCAAAACTTAGAAGGCCCCTGAATACTCCTCATTAACAGTCCTCCCCACAGGGATAACTACTCATCTGAATTTGATATTAACTTATTTCCTTGTTTTTCTTATAATTTAATCATCTATATATTTTTCCTCCAAAATAATATAATGTTGAGTTTTGTCTATTTTTCAACTTTATATAAACAGAATGATACTTTATATTTTTGTGTGACTTCTTAGCTTAACATTACTGTGTACTATATTCTAGAGTATAAATATATTCAACTTGTTCATCCATTTTGCTGCTGATTTACATTTGAGTTGTTTCTGGTTTCTTGATGCTATGAGCAGCGTTGCAGTTAATAGTCTTAAAACGTGTCTTCTAGATCGCACGCACAAGAGATCCTCTTGTGCAGATACCTGGGAGTAGATCTGGGTTATAAGGTGTATATATTTTCAGGTGTACTAAGTGATGCCAAAATGTTTTCCAAAGTGGTTGTTCCTGTTTACGTTCCCACAGCAGTAGATCAAAGTGCCCATTGCATCACATCACCTCCAGCACTTGATATTATTTGATTTTAGTTCTTTCCAGCTTAGTGAGTATGAAATGCCATCCCATCGTGATTTTCGTTTTTGTTTCCCTGATTACCAGTGAGGTTGGATATCTTTTTATATGTTTATGAGCCATTTGTGTTTTCATTCATTCAACAAATACTGTTTGAGTACCTCTCATATGCTAGGCACTGTTTGGGTCTCTTCCAATTCTTTGAAATATCTGTACATATCCATTGGCCGTTTTTCTATTGGGTTGTTTTCCTTTTTCAGAGGAGTTCTTTATAAGTTCCAGAAACATCCTATGTTGGCTATATGTTTTACAAATATCGTTTCCAAGTTTGTGGCTTGTCTTTTTACTCTACGGTATTTTTTGATGAAAGGAAGCTCTTAATTTTAATGTGGTCAGATCCCTTTTTTGTTGTATTGTCTTTTTAAAGCTTCAATGATTTGCTTTCAAATTAAGACCTTACTTCCATTTGAAATGTATTCTTATATATTGTATGAGGAAGAGATCCAGTTTCTTTTTATTTTATTCCCCATATGGAGAACTAACTCTTCTGGCATCATTATTGAATGGAGTTGCCTTTACCTGCTAATGAGTAATTACTTGGTAATGAGTCATGACCCTGTGTATATGTGTGGATATATGTGTGGATCTGTTTCTGGGTTCCCCCTTCTATTTCATTGTTCTAGTTGCCTCTCTCTGTGCCAGTTCCACTGTACCACTGTAGTAATTATTCATCATAAAAAAGAAAAGGATACAAATTACTTTGGAAGTTAAATGCGCAGTGCCTGACACAGGTTAAACACTCAGTAGATATCCTCTATTATCAATTTAGTAGAGAACACATTTTAATATATTGTTTTAAACAACATCTAAACTCTGAAGAGAATTAGTAAACATTCAGTAGAAATAACCACTTACATTTGCATTTGATCCGAGTTACCCAGCTGTCCAGAGACTTAAGACACACACATCCGCAGTCATTGTCTTTGCCTTCTTCTAAACATATGGGAAAGGTGAAAGATGAATTCTATAGATTCTTTACTCATCCTCACTCAACAGTCCCTTAGAAGGGCTAAATGAACAAGGCTTGATTTGGATAATTTGTTTCGTTTCCAGAATTGAGTTTTGGAAGAAGAAGATTATATGGAAGAATAGAGAAGCATATTTGGGAGAGACTTATGGTGATAAATATCTAGAGCATCCAGTTTTCTACTCCTCGCTTCTATTCCATATTTTATTATAAACCACCTCACAATCATTATAAAATAAACCCATTCATTTGATGAAGAGGGGGAAGTGCCACATTTTAACTGTTACTGAAAGAAATGTTCTTTATTCTGTTGGTCTTGGACTTCCACACAATACTTGATTCCAGATGTTAAATTGTTTTTTCAGAAGCCTTGTTAAAGTGCCAGAGCGTTAGATTTTTGAAGGCATTTCCAAACCCCAGCTGATTATCACAACATACAGGAATCCAAACTTTCAAAGCTCAGCTTTGGCTCTGAAATGTATCAGCAGCTGCAAAAAATATGTGCAAAGGCACAGGTTCACAGCACTGGGATCCAGTGTCCTTATATGGACAAACTATAAGTAAATTTCCTTTAGTTCCTGGTTATGAGAGATTCAGTTTCTTAACTGAATTCAGTTATCAGATTCAGTTTCTTAAAGGGCACTAAATTTCCTTGGTTCCATCAAAAATCTGTAGCTCAGTAATGGTAGTAATCATGCAGCAAGACGATATATAGGTTCTATTATATGACATTATAGATTTTTAAAAATAATTTTATGAATTCTTCTACCAAAGTAGTCACAATAATGAACTTATTTTACATTTTCCTTGAGCTGTACATTCCAGAATCCATTAACAAAGTAAGTTTCTTTCAAATTATTTTATACGTAGTCACTGTTTTTCTCTTGAGAGGCTTCATCATTCCCTAGGGAACCAACCTCGTGCTTTCCACCCGCCTCACCTCCCTCAGCTGATGGCACAGGGGTCATCTACAGATGCCCTGGACATAATGAGGGCAGGAAGATGTGGATTAGGAAAGAACCAAAGAGGGACTTTCAAGCTACAGCTCACCAATTGATAGTGAAGAAGAAGGGAAGACTTTTTAGATAGGGAAAATGACTAAACAAATACACAGAGGATGTAATGACCAAGAGACTGTAGTCATAGGAAAGCAGTCTTGCCTTGAGTGAAGGGGATATTTTGTTTTCTTAAGGGGAGAAACAATTGGTAGAAGACCTTTAAAAGGTAAAAATTCAGTGTGTTCCAACAGCAGATTGATTATTTTTGTGTTGGTCTATATCATCTGACAAATAGCATTAGAGAATCTAGCACGGTATAGTAGACTCCACAATCAATAAATTCTTGATGTCAGGTAGAGTTGAATTATAAAGACAATTTATTGTAAATGAGAAACTATCCCAGGCCTTAAAATAAAATGTTTTAAATTAATTTTTTTAAGTATATTCTATTTCCTACCACTGGCATTATGCCTGGAATTTGGTACATGTAGGAATTTAAAAATCAGTCTAATGCCTCTTTCTCTCCTAAATTCTATAAGTATATCCTACATTGGCAGGGTAATTTAGAAGACATCATGATGATATCAGTGTAGAAAATTCCTCCAGGCCTGGGTGGGATAGAAGTTCTGCTTTTATCCATTTCTAATTTCTTTTCTAGCTATTGATTAGCCTCTGTGGTGCTGAGGCAGAGGTCTAAGCTGATATTTCTCTGGCTTCTTAAGATTTCTCATTTTAGGGCAGAAGCCAGCATGACCAGAATACTTCTAAGAAGTCCACAGCAGTAGTCTCCACGGGGAACCTCAGAATGATGGTGAAATATAATGTTTACCCTCAAATGGCTCAGCAGTTGTCATCATGGCAGCACTCAGAAATGCAGATGTCTCTTTCACAGTCTTTATATTTGGACCCAGTAGAATTAATTGTCTGCTGTCCTGGCATCTGGATCTAGACAGATGTACTGAGCAGCCATTTTGCTAAGGGCTGGGATCCAGAAATGAAAGACACAGTGACAGCACACGGTGATAAGCAACACAGCTTCAGTCCCCCCATCAGGGTCAGCATTTACTTTGTCAGGCAAAGGAGCCTCTTACTTTTGGCAGGTCTGTTATTGTTCTAATTGTTTCTCCAGCTGTATGAAGTCTTTTCTTTGTCCTACTTGACCTTAACACTTGTAGGGTTATTTTTTTGTCTTATTCTAAGCTACTTATTGGAATTGTTCCAGATATTTAATTTATAATTCTTCTAGCTCCTCTACCTATTTTGTGAAAATAACTTCTAAAATCCAAGCCCTAAAAAGCCAAAAAACAAAAAATTTAAGCCTTCCTTTCTTTAGGAAATAATTCTATTCTAAAAAAACTGTGTGAAAATTTAGTTCAGACAATTCATAACAATTTATTGCTATTTCTTAGAATACTCCTTCTCTGTCAAACTATTGTTGGTCTGTTTCATGGGTGACAATGGCTGAATATTTTCACATGCCCTGCAGTGGTTTTTGTGATGCTGTGTTAACTTGTGGGCTAGAATAAGACTGGCTGGTCTGGGTCCCTGCCAGGCACACAGTAGGAGGACCTAAGAAGAATATAATTGGATAGAGTTGGGTCTCAAGACATTATCTCAGATCAATGGATGAACAATACTGTCTATAGCTGACTCTATGCTTTTATGGCACCTTCCTGCTTCATCAGAGTGCCTGCTCCTTATTGGTCCATATTTCCCAAGATCGTTGCACCAGAAGCAAGGGGTAATTTTTCATTGCTTTATTTGCTTTGATGATCCACCAAGGAAGCAAAGATTTAATTATTTATGAGATAAAGGTAAGTAAAATTGAGAATCAAAATATTCTTGGGAGTAGGGCATGTCTACCACTGCTATATTGTCTTTAAGGATATATTCAAATTATGCATTCTAAACTAAATCATATTCAGTATCCAAGCCTAAAAATATTCAAATATTAATCTCATTTTTCCTTTTCTCAAAAGGAGATAAATGTTCAATTTTAAGGAAATTTCTTTAGATGTATCTTTTCATAATCTATGTTGGTATGTACATAAAGAGAATTGTTATGATTATAATAGACATTGGATCTACCTAGTTAACTTTTAGCCCAACAACTCAAGCAGGGATGAAGACTAGTGAAGCTGTGAGTCATGGCTGATAGCTTAAGTTTTGATAAAGACTTTAGCATAGTGCCCTCAACATTGGTTTTTTTTTTTTTTTTACATCTTTATTGGGGTATAATTGCTTTACAATGGTGTGTTAGTTTCTGCTTTATAACAAAGTGAATCAGTTATACATATACATATGTTCCCATATCTCTTCCCTCTTGCGTCTCCCTCCCTCCCACCCTCCCTATCCCACCCCTCCAGGCGGTCACAAAGCACCCGAGCCGATATCCCTGTGCCATGCGTCTGCTTCCCACTAGCTATCTACCTTACGTTTGTTAGTGTATATATGTCCATGCCTCTCTCTCGCCCTGTCACAGCTCACCCTTCCCCCTCCCCATATCCTCAAGTCCATTCTCCGGTAGGTCTGTGTCTTTATTCCTGTCTTACCCCTAGGTTCTTCATCAACATTGGTTTTTAAATAATAAATAGCATTTCCTATAAAAAGAGTTGAAAGCTCATATATACATTACAAATAATGCTGAAACAGCGTGAAATGCCATTATAGAGGTGAATGCAAACTGCTTTGGGAGCACAGAAGTAAATATCTACTGTGTAGGAGTCGGGTAGCCCATCACAAAAGAGGCAATGTTTGAGCTGGGTCTAGAATGTTAAGTTGAATTTCCAGATGGAGAAGGGTGAACAATATTTTAGGCTGTATGTGAAACAGCATAGAGATTTGACAGAGAATCTCTATAGAACAGTAGAAAGTTTGATGTGGCTAGAACTTAAAGTAATAGGAAAAAAAATGGGAAAGTTAGACTATGAATGCCAAGCTGAGATGATTATGCTTTGTCCCGTATTGTAGTTTAATGGAAAATGATGAAGGTGTTTCATTAGGCAGTGATGTGCTTAGATCTTGTTGTTCGGGGATATGTCTGCTGTAGAATAGAAGATCAAAGCACTGAACTCAGAGAAACCACTTAGGGGCTCCTGCAACAGTTTATGCCAGAAACTGAGAGCCTGGACTAACAGTGACTATGGGAATAGAGAGGAGGAGATGAAGTTGGAGGGTATTTAGAGTTAGGCTGTTAGCTCTGTGAGATCAGGGACCATGTGTGTTTTATTCAGTTTTGCCCCATGAAATTCTCTACACCTGATGTGATCCCCAAGTTGGTATGGCCCCTTTCTTCCAAGAGCCCCATCCTTTCCACATCACTACTCAGTTTTTACTAATTGGTCCACATTTTCCAATGGGACAAAGCCATTCATTGCTTCCGCTGCTGTCAGATACATAGAATTGTCATCAGCAAAGTAAGTAAAAATTACAGTGAATATTCTCATTTGTTTGTACTTTTTTCTACATTTTGTTTCATTCCATTTGTCCATCGAACTTATGCTGGAAGAACAGCTACGTTTTTAGTGGATGTATGTAATTTGCCCATTTCAGAAAGTAAAATACATATTGTGAAAATATTTTTAGCAATCACTTAAATAGATTTATATGTACAGATATGGAAAGATTGCCAAGAAGTGCTTTTTTTTAAAAAAGTAATTTGTAGAACAATACATGACAATATATTAAATGGAGAAAAACCAAAAATCAAAATTATATGGTTTATATGTATTGATATAATTACATAAATGCCGAGAAATCAGTATGAAAAAAAATACTCCAGATTGATAATGGTGGTTACTTCTGAGGAAAAGACCAGAAGTAGAAGGAGGATCTTTCAGTTAATCTTTTTTTTTAACATCTTTATTGGAGTATAATTGCTTTACAATGGTGTGTTAGTTTCTGCTTTATAACAGAGTGAATCAGTTATACATATACATATGTTCCCATATCTCTTCCCTCTTCCATCTCCCTCCCTCCCACACTCCCTATCCCACCCCTCTAGGTGTCACAAAGCACCAAGCTAATCTCCCTGTGCTATACAGCTGCTTCCCACTAGCTATCTGTTTTACATTTGGTAGTATATACATGTCCATGCCACTCTCTCACTTTGTCACAGCTTACCCTTCCCCCTCCCCATATCCTCAAGTCTATTCTCTAGTAGGTCTGTGTCCTTATTCCTGTCTTACCCCTAGGTTCTTCATGACCCTTTTTTTTCTTTTCTTAGATTCCATATATATGTGTTAGCATATGATATTTGTTTTTCTCTTTCTGACTTACTTCACTCTGTAAGAAAGACTCTAGGTCCATCCACCTCACTACAAATAACTCAATTTCGTTTCTTTTTATGGCTGAGTAATATTCCATTGTATATATGTGCCACATCTTCTTTATCCATTCATCCGACGGCGGGCACTTAGGTTGTTTCCATCTCCGGGCTATTGTAAATAGAGCTGCAATGAACATTTTGGTACATGACTCTTTCTGAATTCTGGTTTCCTCAGGGTATATACCTAGTAGTGGGATTGCTGGGTCATATGGTAGTTCTATTTGTAGTTTTTTAAGGAACCTCCATACTGTTCTCCATAGTGGCTGTATCAATTTACATTTCCACCAACAGTGCAAGAGGGTTCCCTTTTCTCCACACCCTCTCCAGCATTTATTGTTTCTAGATTTTTTGATGATGGCCATTCTGACCCATGTGAGATGATATCTCATTGTAGTTTTGATGTGTATTTCTCTAATGATTAATGATGTTGAGCATCCTTTCATGTGTTTGTTGGTAATCTGTATATCTTCTTTGGAGAAATGTCTGTTTAGGTCTTCTGCCCATTTTTGGATTGAGTTGTTTGTTTTATTGTTATTGAGCTGCAGGAGCTGCCTGTAAATTTTAGAGATTAATCCTTTGTCAGTTGATTCATTTGCAAATATTTTCTCCCATTCTGAGGGCTGTCTTTTGGTCTTGTTTATGGTTTCCTTTGCTGTGCAAAAGCTTTGAAGTTTCATTAGGTCCCATTTGTTTATTTTTGTTTTTATTTCCATTTCTCTAGGAGGTGGGTCAAAAAGGATCTTGCTGTGATTTATGTCATAGAGCGTTCTGCCTATGTTTTCCTCTAAGAGTTTGATAGTGTCTGGCCTTACATTTAGGTCTTGAATCCATTTTGAGTTTATTTTTGTGTATGGTGTTAGGGAGTGTTCTAATTTCATACTTTTACATGGAGCTGTCCAGTTTTCCCAGCACCACTTATTGAAGAGGCTGTCTTTTCTCCACTGTATATTCTTGCCTCCTTTATCAAAGATAAGGTGACCATCTGTGTGTGGGTTTATCTCTGGGCTTTTTATCCTATTCCATTGATCTATATCTCTGTTTTTGTGCCAGTACCATACTGTCTTGATTACTGTAGCTTTGTAGTATAGTCTGAAGTCAGGGAGCCTGCTTCCTCCAGCTCCATTTTTCGTTCTCAAGATTGCTTTGGCTATTCAGGGTCTTCTGTGTTTCCATGCAAATTGTGAAATTTTTTGTTCTAGTTCTGTGAAAAATGCCAGTGGTAGTTTGATAGGGATTGCATTGAATCTGTACGTTGCTTTGGGTAGTAGAGTCATTTTCACAATGTTGATTCTTCCAATCCGAAAACATGGTATATCTCTCCATCTGTGTGTATCTTCTTTAATTTCTTTCATCACTGTCTTATAATATTCTGCATACAGGTCTTTTGTCTCCTTAGGTAGGTTTATTCCTAGATATTTTATTCTTTTTGTTGCAGTGGTAAATGGGAGTGTTTCCTTAATTTCTCTTTCAGATGTTTCATCATTAGTGTATAGGAATGCCAGAGATTTCTGTGCATTAATTTTGTATCCTGCTACTTTACCAAATTCATTGATTAGCTCTAGTAGTTTTCTGGTAGCATCTTTAGGATTCTCTATGTAGAGTATCATGTCATCTGCAGACAGTGACAGCTTTACTTCTTCTTTTTCCAATTTGCATTCCTTTTAATTCTTTTTCTTCTATGATTGCTGTGGCTAAAACTTCCAAAACTCTGATGATTAATAATGGTGAGAGTGGGCAACCTTGTCTTGTTCCTGATCTTAGTGGAAATGGTTTCAGTTTTTCACCATTGAGGACGATGTTGGCTGTGGGTTTGTCATATATGACCTTTATTATGTTGAGGAAAGGTCCCTCTATGCCTACTTTTGGCAGGGTTTTTATCATAAATGGGTGTTGAATTTTGTCAAAAGCTTTCTCTGCATCTATTGAAATGATCATATGGTTTTTCTCCTTCAATTTGTTAATATGGTGTATCACGTTGATTGATTTGCATATATTGAAGAATCCTTGCATTCCTGGAATAAACCCCACTTGATCATGGTGTATGATCCTTTTAATGTGCTGTTGGATTCTGTTTCCTAATATTTTGTTGAGGATTTTTGCATCTGTGTTCAGTAATATTGGCCTGTAATTTTCTTGCTTTGTGACATCTTTGTCTGGTTTTGGTATCAGGGTGATGGTGGCCTCGTAGAATGAGTTTGGGAGTGTTCCTCCCTCTGCTATATTTTGGAAGAGTTTGAGAAGGATAGGTGTTAGCTCTTCTCTAAATGTTTGATAGAATTCGCCTGTGAAGCCATGTGTTCCTGGGCTTTTGTTTGTTGGAAGATTTTTAATCACAGTTTCAATTTCAGTGCTTGTGACTGGTCTGTTCATATTTTCTATTTCTTCCTGGTTCAGTCTCAGCAGATTGTGCATTTCTAAGAATTTGTCCATTTCTTCCAGGTTGTCCATTTTATTGGCATAAAGTTGCTTGTAGTAATCTCTCATGACCCTTTGTATTTCTGCAGTGTCAATTGTTACTTCTCCTTTTGCATTTCTAATTCTATTAATTTGAGTCTTCTCCCATTTTTTCTTGGTGAGTCTGGCTAATGGTTTATCAATTTTGTTTATCTTCTCAAAGAACCAGCTTTTAGTTTTATTGATCTTTGTTATCATTTCCTTCATTTCTTTTTCATTTATTTCTGATCTGATCTTTACGATTTCCTTCCTTCTGCTAATTTTGGGGTTTTTTTGTTCTTCTTTCTCTAATTGCTTAGGTGCAAGGTTAGCTTGTTTATTTGAGATGTATCCTGTTTCTTAAGGTAGGATTGTATTGCTATAAACTTCCCTCTTAGAACTGCTTTTACTGCATCCCATAGGTTTTGGGTTGTCATGTCTCCATTTTCACTTGTTTCTAGGTATTTTTTAATTTCCTCTTTGATTTCTTCAGTGATCACTTCGTTACTAAGTAGTGTATTGTTTAGCCTCCATGTGTTTGTATTTTTTACAGCTCTTTTCCTATAATTGATATCTAGTCTCATGGCGTTGTGGTCGGAAAAGATACTTGATACAATTTCAATTTTCTTAAATTTACCAAGGCTTGATTTGTGACCCAAGATATGATCTATCCTGGAGAATGTTCCATGAGCACTTGAGAAAAATGTGTATTCTGTTGTTTTTGGATGGAGTGTCCTATAAATATCAATTAAGTCCATCCTGTTTAATGTATCATTTAAAGCTTGTGTTTCCTTATTTATTTTCATTTTGGATGATCTGTCCATTGGTGAAAGTGGGGTGTTGAAGTCCCCTACTATGAATGTGTTACTGTCGATTTCCCCTTTTATGGCTGCTAGTTTTTGCCTTATGTATTGAGGTGCTCCTATGTTGGGTGCATAAATATTTACAATTGTTATATCTTCTTCTTGGATCGATCCCTTAATCATTATGTAGTGTCCTTCTTTGTCTCTTCTGATAGTCCTTATTTTAAAGTCTATTTTGTCTGATATGAGAATTGCTACTCCAGCTTTCTTTTGGTTTCCATTTGCATGGAATATCTTTTTCCATCCCCTTACTTTCAGTCTGTATGTGTCTCTAGGTCTGAAGTGGGTCTCTTGTAGACAGCATATATATGGGTCTTGTTTTTGTATCCATTCAGCCAATCTGTGTCTTTTGGTGGGAGCATTTAGTCCATTTACATTTAAGGTAATTATCGATATGTATGTTCCTATTCCCATTTTCTTAATTGTTTTGGGTTTGTTATTGTAGGTCTTTTCCTTCTCTTGTGTTTCTTGCCTAGAGAAGTTCCTTTAGCATTTGTTGTAAAGCTGGTTTGGTGGTGCTGAACTCTCTCAGCTTTTGCTTGTCTGTAAAGGTTTTAATTTCTCCATCAAATCTGAATGAGATCCTTGCTGGGTAGAGTAATCTTGGTTGTAGGTTTTTCTCCTTCATCACTTTAAATATGTCCTGCCAGTGCCTTCTGGCTTACAGAGTTTCTGCTGAAAGTTCAGCTGTTAACCTTATGGGGATTCCCTTGTGTGTTATTTGTTGTTTTTTCCTTGCTGCTTTTAATATATTTTCTTTGTATTTAGCTTTTGATAGTTTGATTAATATGTGTCTTGGTGTGTTTCTCCTTGGATTTATCCTGTATGGGACTCTCTGTGCTTCCTGGACTTGATTAACTATTTCCTTTCCTGTATTAGGGACGTTTTCAACTATAATTTCTTCAAATATTTTCTCAGTCCCTTTTTCTCTTCTTCTTCTGGAACCCCTATAATTCGAATGTTGGTGCATTTAATGTTGTCCCAGAAGTCTCTGAGACTGTCCTCCGTTCTTCTCATTTTTTTTTTCTTTATTCTGCTCTGCAGTAGTTATTTCCAGTATTTTATCTTCCAGGTCACTTATCTGTTCTTCTGCCTCAGTTATTCTGCTATTGATCCCTTTAGAGTATTTTTAATTTCATTTATTGTGTTGTTCATCTTTGCTTGTTTCCTCTTTAGTTCTTCTAGGTCCTTGTTAAATGTTTCTTGCATTTTCTCTATTCTGTTTCCAAGATTTTGGATCATCTTTACTATCATTATTCTGAATTCTTTTTCAGGTAGACTGCCTATTTCCTCTTCATTTGTTAGGTCTGGTGGGTTTTTATCTTGCTCCTTCATCTGCTGTGTGTTTTTCTGTCTACTCATTTTGCTTATCTTACTGTGTTTGGTGTCTCCTTTTTGCAGGCTGCAGGTTCGTAGTTCCCATTGTTTTTGGTGTCTGTCCCCCGTGGCTAAGGTTGGTTCAGTGGGTTGTGTAGGCTTCCTGGTGGAGGGGACTAGTGCCTGTGTTCTGGTGGATGAGGCTGGATCTTGTCTTTCTGGTGGGCAGGTCCACATCTGGTGGTGTGTTTGGGCGTGTCTGTGGCCTTATTATGATTTTAGGCAGCCTCTCTGCTAATGGTTGGGGTTGTGTTCCTGTCTTGCTAGTTATTTGACATAGGGTGTCCAGCACTGTAGCTTGCTGGTCGTTGAGTGGACCTGGGTCTTGGTGTTGAGATGGAGATCTCTGGGAGATTTTTGCCGTTTGATATTACGTGGAGCTGGGAGGTCTCTTGTGGACCAGTGTCCTGAAGTTGGCTCTCCCACCTCAGAGGCACAGCACTGACTCCTTGCCAGAGCACCAAGAGCCTTTCATCCACATGGCTCAGAATAAAAGGGAGAAAAAATAGAATGAAAGCAAGTGGATAAAATAAAATAAAAAATAAAATAAAGTTATTAAAATGAAAAATAAATATTAAGAAAAAACTTTTTTTTTAAGTTAAAAAAAAAACCAAACAAACAACAACCAAAAAAATTGGTGGACAGACCCCTAGGACAAATGTTGAAAGCCAAGCTATACAGACAAAATCTCACACCGAGGCATGCACATACACACTCACAAAAAGAGGAAAAGGGGAAAAAATAATATGTCTTGCTCTCAAAGTCCACCTCCTCAATTTGGGATGATTCGTTGTCTATTCAGGTATTCCTCAGATGCAGGGTACATCAAGTTGATTGTGCAGATTTAATCCGCTGCTCCTGAGGCTGCTGGGAGGGATTTCCCTTTCTCTTCTTTGTTCGCACAGCTCCCGGGGTTCAGCTTTGGATTTGGCCCCACCTCTGCACGTAGGTCGCCTAGGTCGTCTCTTCTTTGCACAGACAAGACGGGGTTAAAGGAGCAGCTGCATCGGGGACTCTGGCTCACTCAGGCCGGAGGGAGGGAGGGATACGGAGTGCGGGGCGAGCCTGCGGCAGCAGACGCCAGCATGACGTTGAACCAGCCTGAGGCGTGCCGCGCGTTCTCGCAGGGAACTTGTCCCTGGATCACGGGACCCTGGCAGTGGCAGGCTGCACAGGCTCCCGGGAGGGGCGGTGTGGATAGTGACCTGTGCTCGCACACAGGCTTCTTGGTGGCGGCAGCAGCAGCCTTAGCGTCTCATGCCCGTCTGTGGGATCCGCGCTTTTAGCCGTGGCTCGCGCCCATCTCTGGAGCTCCTTTAAGCAGTGCTCTTAATCCCCTCTCCTCGCGCACCAGGAAACAAAGAGGGAAGAAAAAGTCTCTTGCCTCCTCAGCAGGTGCAGCCTTTTCCCCGGACTCCCTCCCGGCTAGCCGTGGCGCACTAACCCCTTCAGGCTGTGTTCACGCCGCCAACCCCAGTCCTCTCCCTGCGCTCCAAGCGAAGCCCAAGCCTCAGCTCCCAGCCCCGCCCGCCCCAGCGGGTGAGCAGACAAGCCTCTCGGGCTGGTGAATGCCAGTCGGCACCGATCCTCTGTGCGAGAATCTCTCCGCTTTGCCCTCCGCACCCCTGTGGCTGCGCTCTGCTCCGTGGCTCCGAAGCTTCCCCCCTCCGCCACCCGCAGTCTCAGCCCCAGAAGGGGCTTCCTAGTGTGTGGAAACCTTTCCTCCTTCACAGCTCCCTCCCACTGGTGCAGGTCCCGTCCCTCTTCTTCTGTCTCTGTTTATTCTTTTTTCTTTTGCCCTACCCAGGTATGTGGAGAGTTTCTTGCCTTTTGGGAGGTCTGAGGTCTTCTGCCAGCGTTCAGTAGGTGTTCTGTAGGAGCAGTTCCACGTGTAGATGTATTTCTGATGTATCTGTGGGGAGGAAGGTGATCTCTGTGTCTTACTCTTCCGCTATCTTCCTCAACTCCCCAGTTAATCTTTATTGTTTGAATCTTTTACTGAAAAAAAAAACGATGCAAGAGAGGAGGAAGGAGAAGAGGAAGAGGAGAAGGAGGAGGAAGTAAAGCAGCCAAAAGCAGAGCTCTTTCAAGGCAGAAAGTTTCTTGTTCAATGCTTCTGTTTGTCAAGAGCAAAAGAAATTGGGAAGTATGTCTTTGTTCAAAAAGAAAATGAAAGAAGGATTTGGTTTCATGAATTGTTTTTTATTATTGCTGCCAAATTTGTGATTGGTGAAGCAGTGCAATGGATCTAATACCTAATTTTAAACTAGAAAATCTATATGTAAACCTGGACCTGCCTTTGAATATCTAGGAGCTCAAGCAGACATTTAAATTCCATGTCCTTCGTCTTCCAGTTCTAAAGCAGGAGAAATAATACTTACCCCTAAAAAGGATATTGGAGGAGACAAATGACAGATGTGAGCAAAACAACTGAACTCTTTTGAATTTTATGTAAACATCAGATAGGATGTTCTGGTATAATCTCTACATATATGCATGTACTGACAGATACCAGTATCTGTTTCATAATATTTACCAATTTTGAATGTGCAAGTTACTGTTTAGGGTACTCTTGCGTAATCCTTGGGTCAATATTACAAAAAAAACCTAACAATCAGTTCTTTCAGTTTCAGATTTCAAAAAGCCTCCTTTCAGATTTAAATTGAATGGGCCACCATTATTTTTAGTGCTTAAAAACACAGTGGTGTCCCTTGGAAATCTCCAGTTAGTAGCAGCTATTGTCTAATTAGGTGAAAGTGATAACCTAAGAAAGTCTATCGATTATTATAAAAGCAAGATATTATAATTCAAGTGTATTTCCAGATGCCAGTGAATTGCTGAAAAGCTACAAGTTTAACTTTCCACTCTGATAGGGTTTTAAAAGAGGTCAGAGTACATTTTACCAAAGTGTCTAGCAATGTGAGTTTATTCAGACCTTTTGGCAGTCATTCCTGCACACTCAAGCTAAATCAATGAATCATCCATTGTTGGCCAGCTCCACTCTTAGTTGCTAGGAGATTTTTCAAGCACACTGAGGCTTCATTCTACATGGTCTATAAAAAGGGCAAAATGTATTAAATTTTAAAATGTGTCATCGTTCCTAAATTAGTAATTAAAACTGTGCCCAGAACTTTATAATATTGGGGCAATGGGAAAGTCAATGTGCAGCTGTAGGAATTTCTACTTGGGAAAATACAAGAGAAAACTTCCTGTTCCTAGCTCTTCAGAAATATGTGTGTGAAGGAAAGGGAAACATTTAAAAAGTGGACAAAGGGCTTCCCTGGTGGCGCAGTGGTTGAGAGTCCCCCTGCCGATGCAGGGGACACTGGTTCGTGCCCCGGTCCGGGAAGATCCCACATGCCGCGGAGTGGCTGGGCCCGTGAGCCATGGCCTCTGAACCTGCGCGTCCGTAGCCTGTGCTCCGCAACGGGAGAGGCCACAACAGTGACAGGCCCGCATACC
>NW_006785198.1:1158982-1166373 GCF_000442215.2 Lipotes vexillifer | reverse complement strand
AAAAAAAAAAAAAAAAAAGTGGACAAAAACACCATAAACAAAAACTCAGCTGGACAGGTCTAAACTCTTTTACAGAAATATGTGTTTGTTCTTATATGTTTCAAATGAAGAAGGTTGTCTTTCATTTTTATTAAATGTACTCTAATTTTCATCATTTCTCTTTGAGTCATAAAGACTTTCTTTGTAATTCAGCATGTTATTTTAAAGCATTGATATAATAGTTTTTAACATAAAAATTAAAAACTACCATAAAAATGGAATGTAATTTTTTTCAGCTTGCTATTTATGAATGTGTGAAGTACATTATGTTCTGTATGTGTCCTTCCTGAATATTTCAAGTTGTAAAATATAGAATCCCATAATTTATCACAGAGGTTAATGTTTCATTTTGATGAGAGGAAAAGGATAATTTGGACTAAAATTTTTTAAAGAAGAAAGAGAGCATAATGAATCTTAAAACCAAGATTTTTCAAAAGTTATTGGATTTGGGTCTGTTCCTTAGTTTCTCAGGATAAAATTCTATTCCATAAACTTCTCATAAGGATGAAACTTAGGAGATAGAATGTGGGCTTTGAAGTTGAACAGGCCTGAGTTACACTCCCGGGTGCCCCAGGTTCTAGATGGTGTGACCTTGAACAAGTTACTCACCTTTTTTGGGCCTCAGCTTCCACATCTGTACCATCATAATACACATCACCACAGGTTGCTCTCGGATTTAAATGAGGAAACATCATAGTCCTGGCACATAGTGGGTCTGGAGAAATGTCCACCCTCAACTTCTCTAAACCTCTTGGAGGCCGATATCAACATGCTCATAACCAAGCCCTGTTTGTTTTTTTTTGTTTTTGTTTTTGTTTTTTTAATTTATTTATTTTTGGCTGTGTTGGGTCTTTGTTTCCATGCCAGGGATTTCTCTAGTTGCGGCGAGCGGGGGCCACTCTTCCTCACAGTGCGCGGGCTTCTCTTGTTGCAGAGCACAGGCTCCAAACGTGCAGGCTCAGCAGTTGTGGCTCACGGGCCTAGTTGCTCCACGGCATGTGGGATCTTCCCAGACCAGGGCTCGAACCCCTGTCCCCTGAGTTGGCAGGCAGATTCTCAACTACCGCACCACCAGGGAAGCCCCAACCCTGTTTGTTTTAAGCTGGCAACGTTAGTGCTTGTTTTACTTCTGATTTCAACAGAGCTGTATTCAGATGAGTGGGGGAGAACATTCGTCTCACGTTAGAGAATTTGGGGATAAGAGCACAAGGAAGAGTCTTGCACCTTGGCCTTCTTTCTTGCAGAGAAGCAAAACATTTGTAATTCTTGGCATCTTACATCCCCTCTTTTGATGAGGTCCTCTCCTTCTCATTGTGGACCCCAGCTGATTTCAAGACCTCTATTCCAAAGTGCCATCTTCAGTTCACTGTTCACTGCTATAAAGCAGGATTTCATTGAGGGCACTTTAGTTTTAGCCAACAACCAAGTATTTCTCCAACCAATGTGGAGCAGGGAATGAGCCACACCTTAGTACTGGCCCTATTCTGTTGATCCAGAACATTACCTTTTAAGACTTTAAAACAAACTTTCAGAAAAATAAGGAGTGACCTATTTACATGCTTAAGCTTCCTAACAGCTGTGTTTGTTTAGAGGAAATATCTCCATGTCTGTACTAACATTTGATGACACCCACCCTTTATAGTACCAAGTACATTATTTTTACAGTAAGGTTTTTAATGTCAGGGAGAAACAAGATCTTTTCCTCAGGTGTTTGACTATTTCCCTCTGTAATCTTAGATACAGTTTAACCCGTATTTCTTTTAGGTAATCTTTGTTATGCTAGAGTGTCGACCAAATGGAATCAAGCCCATTTGGCCTGTTTAATTAAACTGAAGAGAATTGCTAGCATCTCTGCTCTCAGAATAATATGAAGTGGCAGCTGTGTAGAACTGATAGAGAATCTAGTAGCCCCTGCCTAAAAAAGAGAAGGCCTCATGTAGCTTCACAGTGGTATCAGCAAAAATACACGTCTTTCCTTGCCAAGAGAAGATAAAGCAGAGTTGACAATGACAGAGTATTTAATGCACAGGCTCTCCAAGGGCAGACTGTAGAGCCAGTCATTCCCTGGCAAAAATGAAGCAAAACAAAACCCAAAAGAAAGAAGTTTAGTCTTAATGCCTAAAGAAATGTTCCCCCCAAATAAAGAAGATCAGCATAGACTGACTTAAATCATAGTGATGGTATTCAGTAAGAGCTCTAAATGGAACAACTCTTGGGGCTTTCTGGTAAAGTTTCACTTTGCAATTTTAATTTTTGTGTAATTCAACTTTAGAGAGAGGGGGAAGGAGAGAGAGAGAGAGAATTTCCCTCACTTTCTAAATCATGGCTCAGTCGTGTGTTATAAAACACCAAGAACGGAAAAGCCATTACGTGAAATATAAAGAAATACTTGAGTCTACAATATCGTTGAACCCTTGGATTCAGTTTCAGCAGACATGCTCTGTATTCCCACAAGAGTCTGGAAAATTAACTTCTACTTTTTTCTGTCTGGAGTTGCAGTTAGTGTTATTATTTGCTCCATGGCTCAATCCGGGTCATACTGTTCTGCAGTAACACAGGTGGATGTTAAAACAGGGAATCTGTTGAAAAGATTGCGGAGGAACTGCTGCCCTAAAGCAGTTTTGGATGGCAGTTTGATGGCAGTCAGCTATGGTAAGGACAGATGAAGCTTAGCAGTGCCTTCTAGAATGTGGTCTTGCAGGGTTTGTCACCTGCAATCCTATAGGGAGAAGTTTTGGGTATAATGGGTCGTTGTGACCTGGTGGCATCCTCTAAGACGTGGATCCTAGAAATGAAGGTCATTGATTTTAAATACTTGTGAATTGTTATGTTGCTCTGAATTTTTCTGATTAGTTTTATTTGTGAAATACAATAATGCAGTTCTTAAAGGAAAGTTCCATAAACCTTTTATTCTTTTGTGTGGGCTTTAAAATTTTCTAGAAATTTACTGTTAAAAACTAATTATAGAAAGATTTCTTATCCTATTAAAAGTAGCTAGAGAAATATAGTTATGATTTAAGATATAAAAATTGTTTTGTATTAACTAGTGTTTTATTGTCAGCAGTTACATTGTTAAAATGTAATGTGTAAGTTTTGCCAAGAGTACAGCATGTATCCGTTTGTAAGCAATCACACAAGGGAAACTATTTTATGATTCTACCCATTGAATGATTTTCCTAGTAAACAACTTGACATAAAATAGACCAAAACATCTATTTATTTTAACAATTATGTTAAATACAGATTAATGTTCTAAAATAAAATTGGAACTGATTTAATACATAATTGAGCAGTAGGAGGAAAATAGATCTTTGTCCAACTGAGGATAGGCATATTTCTTTTTCTTTTCTGAAGAACTTATTTTCTCCTTAATAGGTTTAGGACTTGCCTGAACCACAGCCAGCCTTACGAATCCCTTTGTTCAGAAATGGTCGATGTTATATTGACGAGGAGCAACTTACGTGAGGGTTGAAAAATAGATCAGTATTTTCAGTTTCTGACTTTAGACTATTTTTAAAGTAAAGGACTGAGAGTTCCAATTGAAAATTGCAAATGCTCCAGGACACTGTTCCTGGAAATAAGATTCCTAAATTCTAGAGCTTGGGGATGTTTAGGCGGTGCTTATAGAAATGAGCCTTCAAGTACATTTTCAGGACAGTGTGTCTCGCACGTTTTGAATGGTTCTTCTCAGATTTTTCTTGGAGGTAACTGTTCTATTTTGTTTTACTTCTTTTCTGTAATTCTGTCTGGTAAATCTGGGAGTTTACACATCCAAGGAAAAAATTCCCTCAAACTTGCTATCATTAGTCTCCAGCTCAAACCCTAGGAGGCCCTGAGGGAGGGTCCTAGCCTTCTGCCAAAACACACAGATTCCTTCTTATCACTGGGAACAGACACTCCTCCATGGGTGCGAACACAGTTTCCTTAAGAGAGCAGGTATCTGTTGAGGTTAAACTAATATTTTTGGAGCAGAAACAAGAATTCTGAGAATAATTTTATTAGTTAATTGTGTTTTCTAGAAATGAAACTTTAGGTCAGCTTTTTTACCAGAAAATTCAGAAAGCACTTTTATATCTTAATATGTGTAACTGAAATTATAAATTTCAGAAGAAATTATCAAATAAATCCAAGTCTAAAACAGTGTGGGAAATTCACATATACCATCTTTTAAAAATATTTTGTCTATAAAAAATTGGAAAGTAATCTCATTGGCTATTAGGCGAAAGATTGAGGAAAAAAAATTTCACACTTAGCCTCTGGCTGGAAGAGAGAAATAAGTAAATTTTTAAAAGACTAAACTTTCAGAACACATTAAAAAAGAACTAGGTACAAAACAGTTTATGAAAATGTCTTCTTTCAAATAAGATAGTAACAGTGCTTCTTTTTTTAAATGCATACAGAGCAATATCTGATTCTACAGTTGAATGAGGAATTTTGAAATATCTCAAACGATGCTTCTCTTAAAATTCAAAGTAAAATTATATTCACCCTTATTGCAACCTTTTTTCCTTGAGGTAATTATTAACCGTGCTATTCTATGTATGCTGTTTGAACTATCTTTAGTAGTTCTGATTTATTTAGTCATTCCCTTGTGCTCCCAGAAACTGAATGAATCTGGGTAAAAAGAAGGTCAATAATGGAAGATTTCAGTTTTAATGAAGTTCAAGTTTTCATAGTAGTCTCCCTTCTCTCTTTGGAGCTCTAGACTCTTGGAAAAATAAAACGTTTCTGTCATTTTATTGTTAGACTGTGTCAACTCAGTGTATTATCGTAGCTGCTTTTAAGTACTCAAAGGCAGTTTCTACACAGCACCAGAATTTACTAATGAGAGTATCAGTCTAGCGTACTTGCAATGTTCACTTTGCAGCCCAGTGTTCTGGCACTGTATAAATAAAACTTTAGAAACTTCAAACATTTACCTATGCTGTCCCAAGTCCCATCTGTGTAATCACATTGTGAGCATGGATCGTATCTCTGCTTACATTGTCATGTTTCTCATTTATGCTGCAGAAGGGATATAAGATAGCTTAGAAGGATATGTAAAATACAGGGTAGAATCAATCAAAATATGGACAGAGGAAGAAAATAAGAATAATTACCATAAGGGAGAGCAGGGAACACAATTAATGATATGCATTATCTACCCACTCTTCTGGGTAATGAATTGCAGTAGTGTTAAGAAATGAACCTTGCAGGTGTTTCAGCTGAGAGGACTGGAAGATACAGGCACATCAGTTACTGATTTGAAAAGAAGTGAAAGTATTCTTACTACTAAGCTCAAAGAGGAATTTTCTCTTGGGGACCCCATGTGGACAGCGTGTGATAATGTAAATAGTATCATCTACTACATTTCTAGAGTAGGCACATCTCATTGAATTCATCATTACAGTGGGGGAACTCTCTTAATTCAGATGTGCATTTTAGAATTTCTGGAAGAGTAGACTGTATTCTTCTGGCAGTCCTCCCTGATTGTTTTTGACAAACAGTGCCAATGAGCCCAAGATTTTATTATGAAAAAGTGGCTGGGATACAGCAAAACAAGGCCAGGTTTTTCCAAAGGAAAAATATCTTTGTGCCTACTCAGGCACATAGACCAAAAAAACAAAACAAACAAACAGAAAAGGCTTTTACAACCCCACAGTTCTGTTCCTTTAACAGGGCTGACATAAATTCAATCTAAAAAGTATGTAAGGTCCTAAATCTGGACTCCCCATGACCAAAATAAAATCTCAATAAAACATGTATTGAATTTGGGCAATATTGTTTCCTTGCCTTGTCTCCAAGGTGAACTATTTGAGAACTGCACACCTAGGCAACTGAATAATTTAATTTCCTCCATATTATTATGTATAAGACAAACAGTAAAATAACTTTGGTTGTAGGATAGTTGAGTCCCTTGTTTTGGTTATTACCAGCTAGTAAGTTTATCTTATCAGGCCATTCTTAGTTAGAAATAAATCAGAACACTTGGCTTTCTGCTATCTATAGCAGAAGAACAAGCATCTATTTTATCCAAAAACAGTATAACATCCTCTCTCTCCTAAATTAAAAGTTTCACGTGGCCTATGAGAGGCAAGGACCCTTTATTTATTTTCCTCATGTTTCCTTAAAGGAAACCATTGCAGTAAACCATTCTGGTCCTTTGATCCATGGCAGGAAATAGCTAATCCTATTGGCCAGCCACATTTTTGAGTGGATTGGAAGGTCACTTTGCCTCAAAAGTAGGGAACAGGTTCCACCTTTTTCTCTTTGCTCAGCAGAGCACACCCTCCCCTCTGTTTCCTGTTTCCTTGTGGAACGTTTTGGGACAGGTGGGTGGAGTGGGTTTTTTAATCAGATTCACCCTGCTTGTAGGCTGTGTTCAGTTCTGACTGGAAGGTAGGAGACCCTGCCAGTTCTTCAATTTGGCCATTGGATAAAGCTGATATCTGATCCCCATTTATCCTGGGTCTCTTCCTGATTAGCTACAGGGTGGAAGAGAGGAGGGGGTAGTGATTGGCACTCCTAACCACTGGCAAATCGGGCAAGGACACTGGGGCAGGATTGGGTTTGACCTAACAAACAAGACTATGGAACAGTATGTTCCTTTCTCTCCTTTGACTTCAGATATAAAATTTGAAGTTTCTTTTTTCTATGATAAGTGATAAAGATACTTCTGTTTTTTGTTAGAAATTAAGAAGTCTTCTAAAAATATCTGTTTTTTTTTTTGCCTTTATCACCAAACTATGTTAGCACAACTGTAACAGAAATCTTTGTTATTTTACTCATGGTGATCCCACTACCTGAAATTCTCTCCCTAATCCACCCTGCTTCCATCCCCCCTTTTGGGGTTTAATTCCAACTCCAGCTAGAACATGAGTTCCCTGAGGTCAAGGACTTCATCTTAATTATCCATGTATTATAATCATTAATTCATTCCTTACTCATTTGTCAAAAAATAAAAACCACAAAACCTCATCAGCATCTCCTATCTGGTAGGCACCATGCCAGGCCCCATAGTGATGTAGCCATCGACATGAGAGCAGAGATACTGCCCTCCCAAGAGCTCACCGTCTCTGGTGAAGATCCTCATGACTAGAGGACTTCAACTAAGTTACGAAAGCATTGATCACAGACTTGGCACAGCATCAGCCACTCTGCACAGGTCTATTTAGTGGATGATGAATCAGTATTGACGGAAGTGGCACATAGTCGCTGTTCTGTGTTTTTTATATGGATTATCTGGACTCTCAGGTTAGAATTTAATAGATTGTAAGTATATGTTTATTAAATATTCACTGTGGATAGAGTGCCGTGCTAAGTGCTTTATATATATATATATATATATATATATATATATATATATATATATA
>NW_006785198.1:1153975-1158822 GCF_000442215.2 Lipotes vexillifer | reverse complement strand
ATATATATATATATATATATATACCATTTTATTCATTACAACAACCTTATCAGATAAAAACATTTATAGCTGAGGAAACTGAAGCTCAGAGTATAAGTAATTTGCCCAATCAACTAGCAACTATCAGAAGAAGGATTGGAACCAAGTTGTTCAATTCTAAAGCTTGTGAACTTAAGCACTTTGCTATACAGCCTCTCGGGGGTTGTCTGTTTGAATTCCTTTTAGTGAATCCTGGGCCATTGGGACCTTAACAAAGAAGCCATCCATGTGTCAGGAAACTGAATATTCTATATTGAAAGTAGATGAAAATAGCTTCATCAGGAGCACAGTGGAGGTGACACTTTCTTCTTTTTTTGTCATTTTTCAGAGAGCCATTGATTGTCCTAAAATGGTAATATATCCTAGGATTTTCTTGAGTATTACTTTCAGATAAGTTAAAGAGGAGATGCCTATGGTTCTTTTGATGAAGTTGTCATCATTTTTTTAATATAAAGTAATTTTATACTTTATTAATGGACCTAGTGATTCTGGACAACACATTTAGAGATGGAACAAGGTGGGGGAAAATTAGGCAAATTATATATGTTGTTTTCCCTTTATGCTTCCAGTTTCATTTTTAAGGGAAAACAATGAATATGGTTAAAATTATTTTTATATAATTACCTTTCATTCAGTCATTCAGATTATTTCTATAATCTCATAGTTTGTAACATTTACGGTCACGCTCTCTCTCTCTCCCCCCCCCCCTCTCTCTCTCTCTCTCTCTCTATATATATATATATATATATATAAAACTTGTATTTACAAAGCTAGTGTTCCAGAGGCATTTTTTTTCAACAATAGTAGTAACAGTAACAATAGCTAAAATTGAGAGTTTGCTATGGGCCAGGCATTATATTAAGGCTTTTGCATGCATTATCTCACTTAATCATCACAGCAACCCTATGAAACAGTTATTATTATAATCTCCACTTTAAAAATAAGGACCCAAAAGTTGGAGAGGTTGAGTAATATCTCAAGGTCACACAACCAGTAAGTGGCTGCTTGTCTATCCAAAATGAGGTCTGGCTGATTCCATGAACTCAGTTACTCTTCTACACGGCCTCCTTGCAAGACTGACAAAACTGACATTAGGTTAGGCCTTCCTTGCAGTTGAAACAAACATTCCCAGTAACAAAATGATTTGAGGGGGAGGCTGGTACCTTTTCCACTTTGGTAATATTATTTTAAAATGTGTTTTTAAATGAGACAGCTCTCCTAAAAGCAAATTATTAAAGGACACAGTCATTAGGATAAAATTTAGTACCTACTTTATGACTCCTTTATTTTCTTTTAAGATGTTCCTGGTTTTCCTCACCAGGCCTAAATGGAATGTTTTTTCTCAAGCCATTCTGAATTTGTTTTTGCTTCAAGTTAGAAAAGTTCCCTGGGTGTAGCTATGGTTTTATGTTTTTAGCTGCTTTGCTCTGTGTGGATGGTTGTGACTCCACCAAAGTTATTCTGGCATATGCTAAGTCTCTCTTTTCAGGGGCTTAAGTAGACATTGCAGAGGAGAAGAAAAGAGCCAGCAGCCATTATTAATTATGCTTCTTGGTCTCTGTTAATTTTAATATAATGGTTAAGTTTGCTTATTAATCCCTTTGTCACAGGTCCATTTCCCAAACACAGTCTAGACACAGACTGCTGTGTAGTTACAAATGGCCTCCTTAATTAACTGCCAAGCTCTGTTAGAGTTAACAGCTATATTAGAGCATAGCATTTTAAGTAAAATTTGCATAAACACTAAGGGAGTTTTATCACTGTCTGCTGCCTCTCTTGCAACATCACTAATATCATCAATAATCACTCTGCTTATTCTTAGAGAACTAATTTCTAGACCATCCATTTATTTATTAAAGGGGAAAATGTTGGTCCTCATTGTTTTAATGAGAAAAAAAAAGGTTACTTGAGTTACAATATAATTATGCAGTGTTGCCGTGGAGGTTGTCAGGGAAGCAGAGTAACAATGTTTAAGTTTACAGGATTGAGCTTTCCACTTCTATCCAGGAAAACCTACAAGAATTCCCTTTCTTCTGTACACAGTTAGAAAACTGATTATATGAAACAATGGTTTTTAAACAGTGCACAACAGGAAGTGTAGGACTGTGATCCCTGAGGGAAGGGAAACAAATGAAATGAGATCTACAGTTGCCCCAACTTACTCTCTGGAAGCAGTTTCCAGGCTACAGAGGAGAGACGAGGAACAGAAAAGAGCTCAGTGATCTTACTGAGTTGAGAGAACAAAGATCAGCGTTTGGGGAGACCAAGATGGTAAAATTTGCAGGACAGAGTACAGGAGATGAGGGAGCTTTGTAGAGAGAGCATTCCAGAGATCTGCAGAATTGTTCCTTTAGCCTTTGGCTAAGAGTTTGTCTGTGCGTACATAAGAGGAAGTGCATAAGGCTGGAGAAAGAACCAAGAGAAAAATGGCCAGACAATTCCCAGAATGCACACAAAGATGGAAAAAGTTCATATTCCCACCAGCCAGAATGGAGAGATATCAAAATACAGGACATTAGGTAGAGCCTCAGAAGAGCCATGCCTTATAGTGAGGAGAGATCTATACCGGAATAAACACTGCCCTGAAATCACCATAACAAAGCCTAAAAGTAATACTCAAAAGGATCAAAATGATCTCAAAGTTATTTAACTACATGTCAAAACAAAAGCCAACATTCTTTAAAGAAATACAGTAAAATCTAGCACCCAAGAATGTAAAAGTTTACAATGTCCAGAATCTAATAAAAAATTAACAGTCATGCAAAGAAGCAGGAAAATATGACCCATATTCAGGAGAAAAATCAATTCAATAGAAAGACACATGTAAATGATAGAGATGGTGGAAGTAATTGGAAAGGACCTTAAAACAACTATCATAAAAAATCTCATAAGCATGGTTAAGGATGTAAAGGAAAACTCAGCAAGACATGAAAGATATATTTTTTAATAGACTTGAATGAAATTTCAAGAAATGAAAAACAATCTTAAGTGGAAAGCAAACTGGATGGAGATTAACAACAGATGAGAAGATCAGTGAACTTGAATATATTGCAATAGAAACTTTCCAAAATGAAACACACAGAGAAAAAAGAGTTAAAAAAATAAAGAACAGTTGGAGGTGAGGAGAGGACAGAAAAAATACTTGGAGGAATAAAGGCTGAACATTTTTCAAATTTGATGAAAACTATAAGCACACAGACTTAAAATGCTGAATGAATACCAAGCAGAAGAAACATAGAGAAAGCCAAACCAAGATACATTATAATCAAATTGCTGAAAACCAGTGATGAAGAGGAAATCTGAAAAGCAGTCAGAGGAAAAAAATGTGTCTCATATAGAGGAACAAAGAAAAGAATGACAGCAGAATTTTCATTAGAAACATTGCAGGCCCCAAGACAATGTAATAACAATTGTTAAAGTGCTAAAAAAGAAAAAAAAAAAAAAACTCAACCTAGAATTCTATATCCAGAGAAAATATCTTTCTAGTTCACATTTCCTTCCCTGAAATTCATGAGGTCAGATGTGTTTAAAAATTCAGAATTTTTCAGATTTTGAAAAGAAATAGGGTATGTAAACTCTGTATTTCAAAATATATCCAGACAAATCTGAGACAGCAGCTATAATCAAACACATTAATATATAAGCAGCAATCTGTCTTCCCTGGTGGTGCAGTGGTTGAGAGTCCGCCTGCCGATGCAGGGGACACGGGTTCGTGCCCCGGTCTGGGAAGATCCCACATGCTGCAGAGCGGCTGGGCCTGTGAGCCATGGCCGCTGAGCCTGCGCGTCTGGAGCCTGTGCTCTGCAACGGGAGAGGCCACAACAGTGCGAGGCCCACGTACCGCAAAAAAACACAAAATTATATATATATGCAGCAACACATATCTTATTATTCATTCATAGAATAAACATATTTATAAAATGACTGTGTATTATATTCATTCTAGGTGAGATAAATAAAGTCTATATATACCTTCACATCAATTCAGATTAGATTTTGCCACCAAATTTTTGAAAAAAGATTCTTGGTTTTCAAATTTGATATTTCAGAATTTTAGATAAGAGATTTTGTGCCAGTTACTTTTTTATATGTTGTAGCTCTAATCTTTACAAAACGTACATTATTATTTGAGTTTTACTCAAATGGAGGCTTAGAGTAAGTAAGTGATGGAGTTACTCCCAAGCAAGAAGAACCCCTGCCCACTCTTCGATGTGATTGAGGAAATCAAGAGGAGGGATCCTCTAGGCTCCTCCAATCAAAGACACCATCCACTGCCATCATGTAAACCAGGGGTCCCCAACCCCTGGGCCATGGACCAGTACCGGTCTGTGGCCTGTTAGGAATCGGGCCACATGGCGGGAAGTGAGTGGCGGGTGAGTGAACGAAGTTTCATCTGTATTTACAGCTGCTCCCTATCACTCGCATTACCTCCTGAGCTCCACCTCTTGTCAGATCAGTGGTGGCATTAGATTCCCATAGGAACACGAACCCTACTGTGAACTGCATATGCAAGGGATCTAGGCTGTGCGCTCCTTATGAGAATCTAATGCCTGATGATCTGACGTGGAGCTGAGGCAGTGATACTAGTGCTGGGGAGCAGCTGCAAATACCGATTATCATTAGCAGAGAGGTTTGACTGCACAGAGACCATAATAAATCAATTGCTTGCAGACTCATATCAAAACCCTATCAGTGGGCTTCCCTGGTGGCACAGTGGTTGGGGGTCTGCCTGCTGATGCAGGGGACGCGGGCTCGTGCCCCGGTCCGGGGGGATCCCGCATGCCGCGGAGCGGCTGGGCCCGTGAGCC
>NW_006785198.1:1100606-1153965 GCF_000442215.2 Lipotes vexillifer | reverse complement strand
GGGCGCCCCAACCACAAAAAAAAAAAAAAAAAAAAAAAAAAAAAAAAAAACCCTATCAGTGAGTGGCAGGTGAAAATTAAGCTGCATCTTACGAAGTAGACTGGATATAAGCTACACACTTCGGGTGTCAGTGTCTCCCATTACCCCTAGTTGGGACCATCTAGTTGCAGGAAAACAAGCCCATGGCTCCCACTGATTCTGCATTATGGTGAGTTGTATAATTATTTCATTATATATTACAATGTAATAAGAATAGAAATAAAGTACATAATAAATGTAATGTGCTTGAAACATCCCGAAACCATCCCCTCCTTGGTCTGTGAAAAAATTGTCTTCCATGAAACCGGTCCCTGGTGCCAAAAAGGTTGGGGACCGCTGATGTAAACTAAGGGCTCCATTTGCAAAGCCCAGAGGTACTTCAAACCTCGTGGAATCCAAGTGTTAACATGGGAAATCTTGAGTAGAATAGAAATAACTAACATCTTATCCTGGATTCTGGGTTACAGGAGTGTGACACATATACTCTTGTGGCCTTGATGTTCATGTAACCATCCCTAGTTTACTGTCCCTTCACCATGTGTAAGCAGAGAAGAAAGATGTGTGTGTGTGTGTATGTGTGTGAGAGAGACAGAGACAGAGAGAGAGAAAGACAGAGAGACAAAGGAGGGAGCCAACAGTGCAAAGGGATCTTACAGTTGGAATCAGGTTATATGACTGTAGAAGGCAGCATGAACAATGTAACTGGAGACCAGAGCAAGTGTGACCATTTCAGCTATGATTGTTCCAGGAACCAAGAATCTAGGAGTATGGTGGGATGATTGTACATCCTGAAAGAGCCAGCCCAGAGTTCTGTGTAAATGCTCAGTGCGAATAATACTTACCAAAAAAGCAGTGGAGAGGAAGGGGGAAGGATCTGAATTTAACTGAGTTTAAATTTTAAATGATTTGAGAAATTACTGGATATGACTGTATTTACCTGGATTATTTTCTCTCTCTAGAAAATACGTGCAGTTTTAAGAAAATAAAGTTACATTTTTATATAACAGAACTTGTAGTTTTTAAAATTATCTACTACATATCACTTAATGTCATGGGCCCTGGTTCATCGTCTTTGAGATAGACCAACTTCACACAATTGTATAAGATTTCAAAGAGTACTTTGTGGAAATAAAAAAGATTTAAACATTTAAAAGACACTTCCCAACGTTAATGTTAGGTAAGCTTAGATTTTTAAACTAATGAAATTTCTGTTGTTTTAGCAAAATTACTCTGGCTACAGTGTGTATGATGAATTGGAGAAGAGAAGGCCATTATGAGGAGACCAGTTAGGAGGGAGGCTTTCTAATTGTTCAGGCAGTGGGGAATGAGGCCATATTTAGGACATTTCAGTGCACATGGGTTCAAGAGCCTTTCCAGTGATGGAAATGTGGAGATGGGTGAGGAATTACGTAGGCGTCAAAGATGACTCTAAGGTTCCAAGCTTGGTGACAGAAAGGACAGTGATGACATTAACTGAGTTGGAGAGTGAGGATGCCAGCAAGTTTGGGGGAAAGATGAGTTCCATTAGAGCACGCTGAATATAGGGAACAAGGAAAAAGGAAAGTCAGCAGTAGTGTAATAGTTAAGAGTGTGGTGTGGCTCTGGAGGCAGACTCTTTCAGGAGGTGCTTAAGCTCTCAGTGCCTCAGTTTCCTTTTCTGTAGAATAATCTTGAAAATAGCATGTACTTCTTGGATTTTTATGATTCTTGAATATAAAGTCATCCAAGAGGAGTGCTTCGAAGGGCACCATCCTTGAATGTAGCTCTTGTGACCATTGTTGTTGATGGGAGTACAGTGCTAAGGACATGATGGAAAGAGCACTGCCCACTGCTCTGGGTGACAGAAGATACAGCTCTGAACTATAACTAGCTGGTGACTCTGAACAAGGGATTCAGCTGGACCCCAGTCTGTTCATCTGGGAAAACAAGGGATTGGATAATTCTCTGTAAGGTCCTTTATAGCCATTACCATTGTATGATTGTTTTGAGGCTGAAAGCAAAATTTGCTACAGATAAACCATAATGGAAATAATTCATTCACAGATAATGGAGCAATCAATACCATTTAACACATTTTTTAATACCTGTGTGTCCAGCCTAAGGCATGTTTTTGCATTTAAAGCACATGAGGAAATGTAAACATGGTAAAGGTAAAAAAGCTTTTTGAAATTCGCCTCTGGAGATTTTTTTAAATTTAGAATTTCAACTGTGCATTATTCTAGTGGCTCTTTCTGTTTACTTGTCACTGTAAATTTTCTTCAGCGTCTCAGATAAATGTATGGAGTCTTTTCCTTTTATGCTTGGCTTAGCGATTCACAAAATAGCTGTCTGGGTGTGTACTTCATTTGCAAGAATAAGGTGTTTCATTTGCCAGAATTTTCACTTGTTAAAAAATCCCTTGTAAAAATTTCCAGGGCTTCCCCGGTGGCGCAGTGGTTGAGAGTCCGCCTGCCGATGCAGGGGACACGGGTTCATGCCCCGGTCCACGAAGATCCCACATGCCGCGGAGCGGCTGGGCCCGTGAGCCATGGCCGCTGAGCCTGCGCGTCCGGAGCCTGTGCTCCGCAACGGGAGAGGCCACAACAGTGAGAGGCCCGCGTACCGCAAAAAAAAAAAAAAAAAAAATTCCATACACAGGGTACTAATTTACTGTTTTTTTGATAATCCATCTAGAACAGGGTGCAATCCTCTTCCCATCAGGTTACTAAAAATTTTTATTAAAATGAACATTCTAAGTACATAAACAAAGCTAAGATTATACTTGGCATATTTGGAGAAAAGGTTTTGAGAAAGCAGCCTTTAAGGAGAAGAGAAGATACCAAAGGACTCCCTCTTAAAAGCTTACACTTGCTCTATCACTTTGCCTTTAGTAAGGGAAAGTTCACTCACCCTCATTAAATTCTTTTATCCCTTTTTGGTTTTCAGAATTTGACAGCCATCCGTATGTATTAAACAAAGTCACTTTTCACTTATGCTTTTTGTAAATTCCAATATGCAGGATATGTTTGAATTAACAGGATGCAGTCCAGTAAGTAACCTATAAAAATCAGTCTAATTACTTTATTACCTCATATTCATGCTGAAAGCTTTCTTTTTATGCCACATGTTTTGTATTCCTTTAGATACATTTTCAAAACATTCAGCTATCAGAAATTAGAAATCAAATACAAAAACTGTGTCAGTTTATATTTTGTATTTTCTAATTTTTTATGTAGGCAGGCTTCAGATATTAATGAAGAGGAAAAGATGTTGTCAACCCAGGAAAGAGAATCTCCAGTCCTCAAACGGATTACTCAAAAGTCTTACTAAATGTGTGTGTGTTGGGGGAGGGACGGGGATGGCGGGGAGGGAGACAGAGAGATTTTACCTCATGAAAGAACATTTTAGGGAAATCTGGCAGACATTGTGAAGAGCTTTGATTTTCAATTTTTTCTTATCAGTTGAAAAAATTGAAAACCACCTGGACCATTAACTCCGCATTGTGTGGAAACCTCTAAAAATATGCCTGCCTGCATAGTGTCACAGAGAACCATGGTCCTCACCCTTGTCTTCCAACGCCAAGCCACATTTATTCTGTGGTCTTTGGTTTCATCAGATAGCAAATGCTTCCTCATTTGATGCGATGCAAAGTGAAATCCCAGCCAGTATGAAAACTTTAGATGAAATCTGGTAATCTGTACTTGAGTTTAAGAAGACAGTTTAAATGTCTATAAACACATAATCAATCATGTGTTTATTAATTGTCTAAAACACATAATCAGTCATGTGTTTATTAATTCTCAAACTGTTTAAGTGGAAACAACTTTTATTAGTAGTCTTAACATTGACTTTTTGTCTCAAAAACATTTCTACTGTGTCAGGAATTTTATTACACTATAAATAAGGGGCGTTGCATTCTAGTCCTGCTTTGGCCCCTGTGATTGAGTAAAGTTACTTAAACCTAGTGGGACTTGGTCCTCTGATCTATATGACAGCTAAGATCTCCTCTGATCTTAATATTCCATGATTCTGTGAGTTATATATCCTGTTTTAGTTTCTTTTGATTTAATTCTCCAGTCCAGAAATTTACCACACGTATATCTGCATCTAGCTTTGACATCTATAAGATGATCAAAAAATATTTGTTAAAGTAATGGTGTATTTTGCTATTTCTTATGGGTTATGAAATTACTGTAATTTCAAAGCTTTTTATATTGGACTATTACTCATTTTAATTTTTGTTGAATGATATTGTTGCTTTAACATTTATTTCCTCTCTACTATGGCTTTGTGCATGATTTAGAGTTGGTTTTTATGTGTTCTCACTAAGGTGTTTCAGAGGGGAAGCTGCAGGAAAAATTCTTTCACTACACCTAATCTCAATTCCTCTAAAAAGATAGACACAAATATTTTCATAATCATAAAGTAATCCAGAAAGTGAATTTTGCTTTTATTCAGCTTGACTTTGCTGGTGGAAAGAAAAAGAAAAAAAAACATTCTGAGTACATTGGCAGGTTATTTTAAAACAGTTGCTCTGTGGAAAGAAATGCTACCCCAACTCTACCCATTGGAAAACTGGCTGGTTAGAGACAACTGTTTGGTACCCTGAGTTTGGGGAGACCTGTCCTTTCTTCTAAGGCTTTTAGATGGATATACCAAATAGAAAAAAAATACACCAAAACCATTGCTTCCTCTTTGATGAAAGAATTTTAAAATTAAGGCATTTGTTCCCCTAACGTTAAATTTTTCCATCATACATTTTCAATTACTCTTTAAATAGGGGATAAACGATTTAACTAAGTCAGTCATCAGGTAGATAGTATAGATAGTGATAGTATAGATAGTGTATTAGTTCTTTAAAATGCCTAATTCTATAGGATATATATTCAGTCTCACATATTTTCAGTATTTAACACTAATACAGCAGTGGCTTAATATACCATTTGTAACGGAGAGACAGTTAATCACTTATGCTAGTAAAAAGCGAGCTTTAAAGCATTTAATCCATTGTATGTTATTATTTGTTCTGAGAGACTAACTCAAGATTTATAGGTTTTAATTTTGAACCCCTGAATAAATGAAGGGAAAGGAAGCCAAAACTTCCCTGGTGTTGAGGAAAAACCCTTGCTTACTAGCTTCCTATGAATGGCAGTATTGTTCACCACCATTAGCACAGGGGAACCAGGACCTCTCCATTCCATACTTAGGCTTGTTTTTATTTTTAAGGAATGTCGGAAAATTGTGGAAATGAATGTTCGTTCTTTTCCTTTTCCTTAATACCTCATGGATCCTGACCTTTTCCTTTAAACTGATTTAGTATGTGTTTCCTTTAAAATTGGTCATTGATCCAAAAATAAGTTTGATTTTCTTTTTCCATGATCTTCTCTAACGAATTGTATTAACAGCGTACTAAACTGGATTACAAACTTACTGAATAAGTGCTTTGAATTCTGGGCAACCTTGGAATAAAGGGCACAGAAAGAGTAATACTGCATAGAATGAAGCTGAGCAAGTTAGTATAAAGGAAAGGAATGCAACTGTATGGCTGATGTGATCAACATCTTCTAGTAGGTTTATTAGCAATTTAATGGAATATGGTTATTCAAGCACAATAATGGCTTCAGTTGAAATGTCTGCTCTGCTCTTTTTCCCAAACACTTTGGAATGAGTTGAATGTGACAGTTGAGCTTTCAACAAGCTTCATGAATTTTAAATCCTGTTTAGTCATAAAACGGGGTACGTGGCATGTAGTCAGTGCAGACAAGGAGTTGGCAGCCTCATCAGATATTATGGGATATCAGGTATCTTCAAGATAATGAGGTCTTGGATTACCAGGTGCATTCTGGGTCTGCTGTACATACCCACAAGGAACAGAGGACTTCTCTCTGTCCAACATTTAATAATTAATCATTTTGCACTCTGGAATTCTTGAACCAGCAGATGGTTCAAGACTTAAACTTCATATCATCACAGAAGAAAATCTTTACTAATGTCTCAGAACAAATTATTTTTTGGCGGGTAAATATTTCTATTTTTTTAATTTCTCTTATCTGATTCATATATATACAGAGAAGGACTGCTCTGTGAATTGTGACATAGCTTTGTATCCTCAGATCTTAGCACATATCCTAATTGATCCTGAAGCATGTCTTCGAATGTTTAAATGTTTGATAAAGTTGCTCTCAAATTTTCTTACCATGATAAAAATCTTAATCTTTGCTTAGGGTTAAGTCTTGAAGTATTCTGAAATTCAATACAAGGAGCTTCATTTATTGTATTTGGGATTACCTAACAACAAAAGACTGTTTTCAGAAGATAGTTTTTCAGTAAGTCTACTTTTAAGCAATCTCAAGTTAACGTGTGGATGTATTTTTAAATCACCCTATAATAATGCCCCATGTTTTATTTAAATATGGGACGTGTGTGCTTATAGTATACTTTTATAATAGTATGAGCAAAAAAAAAAAAAAAATGTTCTCATCAACATACTTAACAGGAAATTCTGGGAGTTTATGTGCCAGATTATTAACAGTGGTATCTATGCATGGTATTAGGATTACAGAGTTTTTAATGGTTTTATTTTTACTAACTATACTTTTTAATTGTTCTACTTTGAATGTGTGGAATGGGGATACGCTACCTTTTTCATCTCAAGTCTGGAGAGAGTAGGCTTTAAAGAGACCCCTCAGAGAGTTGATATATATTCCCTGCAGGTGGGAAACACCATGAACCAGAGTCTAGGAGATCTTGAGGGCAAGAAACTGGGTGACTGTTTAGATAGGGAGCCTGAAGAGTGCTACTGTGTTGGGCATAACTGCACTGCCAGAGTTCGTGGAAGTGTTTGCATGGACTAGAAATGGGTCATGCAGAGTAAAAGCTGAGCAGGAGATGTTTCAAGTCCAGTCCAGGGGGTATCCCAGGGAAACAAGGAGACCCCAAAAGTGAAAGCCTGGATGGAGTGACCAACAGATAAACCAGGGGCTGATGCTCCTGCCAAAATACTCCTACAGTATAGCTACAAGCGGTCCACTCTTCCTTACCCAGAGTCACATTAATATTTGGATGTTTAGAATAATAGAAGGCATGCATTGGCAAGCTGTGTCCTGTATGCATCCATCTGCCTTGGGAGCCAGAATGGGCAGTGGTTACTGTAGTTGTTGGTAGCTTATGAAGTTTTAAACGTTCAGGTATTTCTCAACTTCCACCAGTGACACAACAACCATTATTCACCAACCAACCATAGCTTTTTCATTTTTGTATGCTTCCTTTTAGTCTTTATTAAAAATCACACTTTTAAAAAATTGTTGTAATCTAGTTTTTTGCTTAGTCTTTTAACTGCTAAATTTATCTACATTCTCCTTATTCTTAGAGATATCTCTTAGTTTTTCCCTGGGTATTTATAAAGATACTCTTCAGTTTGTTGCACAAATACTAAATAACATTAATCACTAAAGAGGCAGTATGTTAAATTGTGCTCTGAAGACCTGAAAGAGTTAATCTACTTTTCAAGGTTCTGAGGTACTATTGGGGAGAAACTGAAGCAACAAGAAGATCTGGCTAACTATATAATGTCAATAAGAAATACTGAGGGAGTATATTCGCATCATACTAAAATGCATTTAGTTTAGTTTTGACAGCATAAACATTACTGTGTTTACATGGATTTATTTCAAGATTTGAGTGTCAACTTCTGTGCTATTAAATTTAGTTCAGATACACCTGAACACTTTACAAGCTATTCCCACTGTTAAAGTGGTTTTTTGCTAACAAATCGTATGCTTTGTTAGACTATAAGCTTCGTACATATTATAATAAGCTCATTCCTGTTGTGAAATAGAATGCATCTGATCCATAATAAATCTGGTTGAGAGACAATGGAACCTAGCCAGCTCAGCTCCGGTTCAAGGAAAATACAATAAATAGGGGCAACGACATTTATGAGAATCTAATTTCATCATGCTCTGCCTCATAAGAAGAGAATCTAGATAGCATTAAGGTTATTGTACTTTGAGAATTACTCAAAACCAGATACGAAGTCCCTTCTGTATTATAGAAGGGACTAGTAGCTATTCCTCAAATGAATGTTTTATTTAAAAGTTATTTAATACTTAGTGATGAATTGGAAGCAGAAATAAACTTTGTGGGGAAAAAAGGGAGAAAAACCGTAAGAGCAAGAAGGTTACCATATATTTCTAAAGCAATTTGGAAAAGGCAAAACTCCTTATCTAGACAATTATTTTTCCTTGGTAAAACATTGGCTGGAATGTTTCTATTAGGAAAATATTATCAAACTGTTCCAGTCTTGGTCTAGCTGAGGATGCCCAGATTTGATAACCAAAAAGAGAAATTACTCAATATTTTTATTACCATAATGTTAGAATGTGGACAACTGTCCAAAACAAGGATAATTTCTTGAAGCTAGCCATTTCGTACAGCTATTGTTGGAAATAGCCTTTATTCAATAGCCATAAGCATACAAGTATTCAGCTGATGGCTTTTTACTAACATGTTTTAAATAGGCTCCAAAAGAAGCAAATGTTTGAACATATGACAGAGGGTGAATATTTACAAAATTATTTGCCATGCTACAGCATGTAGGAATCAGAAGGCAACTTCTCAGAATGAATTACTATCTCCTTACTAGCCCTGACTGGAGCCTGTCACAGCCATCTTTAATGAAGGCTTCAATCACAACACACAAAAAAGCCCAGGGCTCAGAAGAAAAAAAAAAAAAAACTAGCATTCCAAAAACCATCCTGAATATTGTGTTCACAAATACTGGGCAATATGGTACAGTCAAAAGAGCACCAACTTGCACCACTTGTGAAGAAAGCTTGTTACAAGTGGTAAAAAGTTAGTAATTACGGTATTTTTTTAAAGAAATGCAGCCTTACTGATTTTTAGCACATACAGCAGTCATTTAGGCTCTACTAATGAAGGGTTTCTCAATCAAGACCTTTAGTGAACCTACTTGAATAAGGGAATAAAAATGTGTTTTGTTTGGGTTTTTTTTTTTTTTTTGCGGTACGCGGGCCTCTCACTGCTGTGGCCTCTCCCGTTGCGGAACACAGGCTCCGGACACGCAGGCTCAGCGGCCATGGCTCACGGGCCCAGCCGCTCCGCGGCATATGGGATCCTCCCGGACCGGGGCACGAACCCGCGTCCCCCGCATCGGCAAGCGGACTCTGAACCACTGTGCCACCAGGGAAGCCCTAAAAATGTGACTTAATTGGCACAGCAGCATTCATTCAGTCCATGGTGCTATAGTGCAAATGTAGTTTGGACTGACTCATCTAAAACGTGTTTGAAACTTGTTCTTCCTATAGCTTTGTGTTCAAGTGATCATAATTTCAAAGCTGAAGGTTTCTGAAAAAATGAAATCTTATATTACCGCTATGTTGTATAGCTTCCACAAAACTGAATTTAACAAGAAAACGGGCAGGCAATTGACAACAAGTAGCACTTGGAGACTTCACATACCTACCACATCTGGAAAGCTCATTACAATCCATTTATGTGTTTCCAGACCTTTTATCCTGGTGGTATCTGTGCAATCATAATGAATGTGCATAAAGCAGGGCTTTGCTGCCAAAGGAAGATTTTTCTAACTATTGCTGCAGATAGCTACCATACCTTGCAGCAGCAATGGATCAAAAATATCTCTTGGAAACTCTTTCTTGGAATACTGTTGTTAGGACGAATTGTCACATCACTTGAATAAGGACAGAGTTTGAGACAGTTCTAATGTCCCTTGGTTGTAGCTACTGTTTTTATGTCATTGACTCCAAATCTTATTTCCAGTTCTGACTACTCCCCAGAAGTCTAGATTAATATATTCAAATGTGTTGACCTCTCCGTTTGAATATCTAGAAGGCATTTCAAACTCAACATGGCCAAAACAGAACTCTCCCAAACTTGCCCCTTTCTTCCTGCGGTTTCCTCCATATAAAAACTGCTACCACCATTCACCCAACTGATCAAGACTAAAATCTGAGTCGTTCTTGATTCTCTTCTTTCCTTCACCCCCGCATCTAATCCACCAACAAGTCCTGTCAGCTGTCCTCCAAAACACATCCCAAATTCAGCCACTATTCTTCCCCGCTGTCATCACCCTTGTCCAAGCGACCATTATCTTTCACTTGGACTACTGAACCTGCCTCTTAGCTAATTTCCCTGCTTCTTTGCTTGCCTTCCCATCCATTTTCCACAAAGCAGCTAGCTAGAATTATCTTTGTAAATGAGACTGTGTCACTCCCCTCCCTCAAATTTCCAGTGGCTTCTGATAACACTTAAAATTCCAACCCTTTATGCTGGTTTACTAAGTTCTGTGTGATCTGTCCCCATCCTATATCCCCAGCTTTATCTAGTACCTTGCTGCATTCGTTTTCTAGATATGCCATAACAAGGTACCATAGACCAGGTGGTTTAAATAACAAATTTATTTTTTCACAAACCTGAAGGCTAGAATTCTGAGATCGCAATGGTAGCAGGGTTGACTTCTCCCGAGGCCTCTCCTTGGCTTGCAAATGGCCACCTTCTCACTGTCGTCATAGCATCTTCCCTCTGGTACCTGTCTGTGCCATGATTTCCTCTTCACATAAGGATGCCAGTCATATTGGATTAGGGCTCACCCTAGTGACTTCATTTTAACTTAGTTACCTCTCTAAAGGCCCTATCTTCAAATGCAGTCATATTCTGGGTTTAGGACTTCAACATGTAAATTTGGGGGTGGGGGGCAGACGGTTCAGCTCATAATACTTGCCCTATTCATTTTAGTCCCACACAGGCTATCTTTCTGTTCCTTGAACAAGTTAAGCTTGCTCCCACCTAAGGGCCTTTGCACTGGCCTTTGTTGGAACATTCTTCTCCCTGTTGGTCCTTTAGGTTGTTTAGGTCTCAGTATACATGTCACATTTTCAGAAAGGTGTTCCTAGCCTCCCAGTCTACAGTAACCACCACTCATTTTATATCACATCCCCTGAATTAAATCTCTGCATGGTACCTACCTCTACTTAATATTTTTTTCTGTTTATTATTTATTGTCTATCCCTCCATATCCCCACCAGAATATACACAGGGATCTTCTCTCTTCAGTAATATATTTCCAGGGCCTAGAATAGTGCCAGATATGCTAAAAATGTTGAATAGGTACTTGTTTAATGACTAGGTAAATGAATGAAATTATTGAAGAAGGTAAAGAAAGAGTGGCAGCTAATGATTATTGTGACAAATAGACCAAGGGTAGTCCTCTCACTCGGAGGTCTTTAGAAATAAAAATGAATCTGCTTACCCTTGAAAGAGTAAGAGTTGTCTGGAAGAGGTCGCCACATGTGTGACTGTGACTTGACTAAACAAAGTGGATATTTTTTACTTATGCGTAACTTTGTTATAACATTTCTAGAAGTTATGTCTACTGTAACTTGCAAGGTTATTCAGCTGCTCATTCAGCGAACATATAGAAGAGTCTGTTGGGGCCAGATCTTTTGTTAGTAGAATGCCTTGGAGGACACGGGAGCAGACAGAAGGCATATCTAATGCAGCCAGAGCCTGCAGTGGGGGTGGGGGGAGCAGGGGTCTGCTGGAAGGCTTCTGAGGCAGCTTAATGCCTACAATGTATTAATTATGTACTGGACATACAAAATATTTCTCATACTTTCAGTCTGTTTACCTTTATAAATGGCAGCTGGCAACTTCTCTGAATTCATAGAAAATTATGGGCACTTCAAGCTCTATGTCTGGTGCTTATTTTGGACAGCATGCACAGCAAATTTTTATGCTTCTCAACTTTCGGGAAAATTAGTTTAAAATTTAAGAAACGTGTCAGTTCCTTAGTTTTTAACATACTAAATCTTGCAGGCCTTTTGGCAGCTGACACTTATTTTCATTTGGTGTTTGGTGATAAGTCATATTTTTATTTGTTCTCTGCAGACAGAGTGTCAATGGCTCTTGGACACTTAATACGCGTACTGTGTCATTATCATCAACAAGGAAATGGACCTCTTGAATGAGTATGTTATACCCAGAGAGCAACAAGACCAGCAAGAGCTCCTGCTTGTTTTCATTTAAAAAGCTAAATGTTGGGCTTCCCTGGTGGCACAGTGGTTGAGAGTCCGCCTGCTGATGCGGGGGACACGGGTTCGTGCCCCAGTCCGGGAAGATCCCACATGCCGCGGAGCGGCTGGGCCCGTGAGCCATGGCCGCTGAGCCTGCGCATCTGGAGCCTGTGCTCCGCAATGGGAGAGGCCACAACAGTGAGAGGCCCGCGTACAGCAAAAAAAAAAAAAAAAAAAGTTGTTTCTACATCAGAATTTAATGAGTTTTAGTAACGTGGTCTTGTTATGCACTCTGGCTACTGCTTGTCAATTTTGTTATATAAGCAAATGAGTTGCTTTTAGCTGTAGCTAACAGAAAACTCAAATCTAATTGATTAAGGAAATGAAAAATCTCATATATCAGAACTCCAGGGCTCAGGGTTGGTCAATTCATCAGCTCACAATGTCATCAAGGACCCAGACCCTTTCTGTCTCTCTGTCCTGTCTTGCTTGGTGGTGGTGTGTTCTCAGACCAGTCTAATTCCAGGTACCATATCCAGACAGGACAATGTCCAAAGAAAGAAGTGAGATTATGTTACTTTCCAGAAACCTCTCAACAGACTTCTCCTCAGTGGCCAAAATTAGGTCATTTGTACCAGTCCTTGCCAAGAGAGATGGAACTGCCATGACTGACTTAGACTAGGAGATACCTGAAGGGATATGGTATTATTAAATGAGATAATCCATGAAAAACCACCTACCACAATGCTTGGCACTTAGAAAGAGCTTAGTAAATTTTACTAAATGATGACAAATTAAGTCTGTGGCATTTAAATTGTAAAAGAGAGCCAGAGTTATGAGTAGTTAAGAGGTAGATTCCTCAGACCTTGGTGATACTGATCCTATGTTGAGGAGATGGCACCTGGAAAGCCCATCTGCAGTGCTGGGTTGTAGGAAAAAGCCTCAAATTTTTAGGAAGAGCACAGAGGAGGACCCTACTCATAGGAAGAGACTGGGATAAGTTAATACAACAGGACTCTAGGGAAAAAAATCCAAGCAGCACCCAGGTGTATGGTTTAAAATGGGACAAAGCATAAAGAATGACTTAATGCTAAGTCCCAGAGCATTGGCCTGTAGCTTGTTAGATCCTCCTTTTTTCAGGTCATGATTGATCCTGGTTATTGGGTAGGGATGACTCCTATACTTTATATGGACATGAGAAAGTATGCAGAGGTTAGCAGCAAAGCAGGCCTGACATCTGTCTTTACATAGGAAAGGCATTATCGAAGTTCTACATAGTATAATTTTTCTCACTGCTGGCAGGTAAAAAGCAGTACCTTGGGTTACTCAAAAAAAAATAAAATAAAATGTAAGTATCATAAGTTAGCATTGACACACACACACCTTGTTTTCTAGATACAGTTTTTCCCACTGCAGCAGAATCCTTCTGCTCATCTCTAAGGTTCCCATTCTTCTTGGATTTTTTTTTTAATTAATTTATTTATTTACTTATTTTTGGCTGCATTGGGTCTTCATTGCTGCGTGTGGGCTTTCTCTAGTTGCAGAGCAGGAGCTCCTCTTCGTTGTGGTACACGGGCTTCTCATTGCAGGGCTTCTCTTTGTTACAGAGCATGGGCTCTAGTTACGGGGGCTTCAGTAGTTGTAGCACACAGGCTTAGTTGCTCCGAGGCATGTGGGATCTTCCCAGACCAGGGCTCGAACCCATGTCCTCTGCATTGGCAGGCAGATTCTTAACCACTGTGCCACCAGGGAAGTCCCCTTCTTGGATTTTTTAATCCACTTTTGGACCAGTCTTCTCTTTCCCCAGCAATCATACCCCCAGCCTCTTGCTTCTTTTTTTTTTTTGCCTCTCAGCTTGCAGGATCTTAATTCCCCCACCAAGGATAGAACCCACATGCCCTGCAGTGGAAGCGTGGAGTCCTAACCACTGGACTATCAGGGAATTCCCCAGCCTCTTGCTTCTGATTGAATTGGGTAAATACCAGAATACTTTACTCATGAATAACCATCTGGGGTGTTTTCAGTAAACTCTCTGGGGGGTAAATAGAATTACAGTTAGAGTCACATTTATGAATGCCAAAAATTGTTTTGCGACTACAACTCTTAGAAATCTAGAGCTGGAAATGACCTCATTCTTAAGCTCTGCCCCCTCATTTTACAAATATGGAAACCAAGACGCTAAATATACTGGTTAATTTTTAGAACTTGTCACTGGAAATAAATGAGTAAGTTTAGAAATCCAAGAAATCAATGGGAAAAAATGCACTGGATATTTAATAATCTCTGGGAAAAGAGATCAGTTTGTACAATAACTGTTTGTAACAGTTATTCTTACAAAAGTTCAATAAGAGGGACATGAACTAGGTGGTTACAAAACTTTCATACATGTTGACCATCCTATAAATATCATGAGTTCCCAGAATAATCACAGAATTAATGACATTTACTTAAATGATAACTTTTGAAGATTTTAATGTATTAAATAATTTCCAGTTCTATTGGCCATTTTCCTAATACAGTAAGCCTTCCTTAATTTTTCATAGACTAAATTGAGCTGTTTATAATCTGAGGATCATCCAGAAACCCTTTTTGTTTCTAAGAAAGAATTCCAAATGACTGACCAACAGGAACAGATAACTACTATTATCATTTTGATTCCTGAGCTTAAATGTTACTTCCTCAGAGTGACCTTCCTTGACCCACTGAATCATGTACCCCTCTTATTTCTCAAAGCACACTATTGTTTTCCTTCATAGCCCTTATCATAACACATAACTGTATACTGACTTGTGTGACTCTTTAATGTCTGTTACCCTGAGGGCACTGTATAGTAGGGGTCATGTCTGTTTTTTGATGGCCACTGACCACTGTCTGTCATGGTGTCTGGCTCACAACATACACTCAATATCTACTGAATGAATGAAACAAAATAAGATTGGAATGGCCCAAGGCACAGTTTTGCTTTGTATTACTATTTACACATATAGTTTTTTTTACATATATACTTTTATCATTTTAATTTTTATGAGCATGTGTTAGATTTGTAACAGAATTGCAACTTGTTTTTTTTCTTTTTAAAATTTAGTTGTACAACATTTCGGTAAATAATGGATTAAGGAATTTGGTGGGTCTGTAACCCTAAACTTATATAAAACATTGTTTTCTTGGAAATTTCTTAGGAACATTTTAAGAAATAGTGCCCCATATTCTGAACAAACAACTTGGAAATGAACATTTAGTTCAATATTTGCTTCTGATCAAAGGCCTTTTTAAATACATTTTTTAAAAATCTGTTTAAATTTGGGGGTTTCTCTATTAGTTTTCTACTGCTACCATAAACATAGCATTAAAAGAACACCCATTTATTATCTCACAGTGTTTGTAGGTTGGAGGTCTGGGCATAGTGTACCTGGTTGTCAGCTGGACTGTTTTCGCATCTGGAGCTTAGGTCCTCTTCCAAGCTCATTCAGGTTGTTGGCTGAATCCAGTTCCTTGGGGTTGTAGGACTAAGGTCCCTGGGTTTTTGCTGGCTGTCAACTGGGAGTTGCTCTCAGTTCCTAGAGACCACCCTGTAGACCCCCTCCATAGGCAGTTCCCAACATGGCTGTTTGCTTTCTTCCAGAACAGTAAGAGAACATCTTTCTGACTTCCTCCATCTCTGACCTTTAAACCCTCTTTTAAGGGCTTATCTGACTGATCAGGCCCACCCAAGATACTCTCTCTTTTGAGTAACTCAAGTCAACTGATTAGGGACCTTAATTACATCTGCAAAATATCTTTACCTGTGCCATGAAATGTAACCTAATCACAGGAGTGATATCTCATCATATTTACAAGTCCTTTTGACACTCAAAGGGAGAGATTTGTACATAGCACATACATCAGGAGGTAGCCATCTTGGGTACCATCTTAGAATTCTACCTACCATACTTCCCAATGTGGCAGAAACCCTTCTCAGAATCTCTCCAGAGTGATTGAATTGGTTTGGAATGTGTATGGTGTCTTGGTTTGAAGTGTGTCTACACGTCCATATGCTTTTGTAATCTCACTATAATTAAAATACATTGTTGGGGCTTCCCTGGTGGCGCAGTGGTTGAGAGTCCGCCTGCCGATGCAGGCGACACCGGTTTGTGCCCTGGTCTGGGAAGATCCCACATGCCGCGGAGCGGCTGGGCCCGTGAGCCATGGCCGCTGAGCCTGCACGTCCGGAGCCTGTGCTCCGCAACGGGAGAGGCCACAACAGTGAGAGGCCCGCGTACCGCAAAAAAAAACAAAAAACAGGAAAACATTAGCCTCCCTTAGCCTCAGTTTACTCATATGTAAAATAGGTGTACCAATGCATACCCTTCCTACCTTTTGGAGTTATTCTGAGCATCCCAACAAATATTCTATTTTATTGTCAGTATATATTCATAAGATATATCTGCTCTACTACATCGTTAACTTCTCAGGGACAAGGACTGTGGTTTTGTGGGGATTTTTTTTAATCTTGGCAGCTTGTTTTTTTAAAAAGTTGACATCCACTAAATGTTTATTGAACTTGAAATGTTTGGGATTTTTTTTAAGTTTCTGTTTCCCATTTTAGTTACTGAAATCTCTAACAATGACAAAACTGTCACATAGGACAGTAAACGTATACATTAATTCAGTCAAACTTCTTGGAAAGAATACATTTAGCAATCTGGGATAATGCAGAATGACAGGAGATATAACATAATTCAACACTGGTTCTTTTAGTCATTTTACACAGATATCATGTTAATATTAGACCAAAGCACAAAACATTTAGTGCATAAACCAGGTTCTTTTTTAAAATCTATCATTTTTATCGTGTTTTTGTTTTCTAATCAGCATTTTATTTTGGAATAATTTAAATTTACAGGTAAGTTACAAAGATAGCCCAAAGAGGCCTATATACATTTTACTCAGCTTGCCCTAAAGTTAACGTCTTGTATAACCATTTGTCAGAACTAGGAAATTAATGTTGCTACAATACTCTTAACCAAGCTATAGACTTTTTTGATCTCACTAGTATTTTTTGTTTTTATTTTTTATACAGCAAGTTCTATTAGTCATCCATTTTATACACATCTGTGTATACATGTCAATCCCAATGTCCCAATTCATCACACCACCACACCACCACCTGCCACCTCCCCCACCTTGATGACCATACGTTTGTTCTCTATATCTGTGTCTCAATTTCTGCCCTGCAAGCTGGTTCATCTGTACCATTTTTCTAGTTTCCACATATATGCGTTAATATACGATATTTGTATTTCTCTTTCTGACTTACTTCACTCTGTATGACAGTCTCTAGGTCCATCTACATCTCTACAAATGACCCAATTGCATTCCTTTTTATGGCTGAGTAATACGCCATTGTATATATGTACCACATCTTATTCATTCATCTGTCGATGGGCATTTAGGTTGCTTCCATGACCTGGCTATTGTAAATAGTGCTGCAATGAACATTGGGGTGCATGTGTCGTTTTGAATTATGTTTTTCTCTAGGTATATGCCCAATAGTGGAATTGCTGGTCATATGGTAATTCTATTTTTAGTTTTTTAAGGAAAATCCATACCGTTCTCCATAGTGGCTGTATCAGTTTACATTCCCACCAACAGTTCAAGAGGGTTCCCTTTTCTCCACACCCTCTCCAGCATTTGTTGTTTGTAGATTTTCTGAGGATGCCCATTCTAACTGGTGTGAGGTGATACCTCATTGTATTTTGATTTGCATTTCTCTAATAATTAGTGATATTGAGCAGCGTTTCATGACCCTCTTGGCCATCTGTATGTCTTCTTTGAAGAAATGTCTATTTAGGTCTTCTGCCCGTTTTGTGATTGGGTTGTTTTGTTTTTTTTTTAATATTGAGCTACATAAACTGTTTATATATTTTGGAGATTAATCCTTTGCCCATTGATTAATTTGCAAATATTTTCTCCCATTCTGAGTGTTCTCTTTTCGTCTTGTTTATGGTTTCCTTTGCTGTGCAAAGGCTTTTAAGTTTCGTTAGGTCCCATTTGTTTATTTTTGTTTTTATTTCCATTACTCTAGGAGGTGGATCAAAAAAGATCTTGCTGTGATTTATGTCAAAGAGTGTTCTTCCTATGTTTTCCTCTAAGAGTTTTATAGTGTCTGGTCTTACATTTAGGTCTCGAATCCATTTTGAGTTTATTTTTGTGTATGGTGTTAGGGAGTGTTCTAATTTTATTCTTTCACATGTAGCTGTCCAGTTTACCCAGAACCACTTATTGAAGAGACTGTCTTTTCTCCATTGTATATCCATGCCTCCTCTGCCATAGATTAGTTGACCATAGGTGCATGAGTTTATCTCCAGGCTTTCTATCTTGTTCCATTGATCTATATTTCTGTTTCTGTGCAAGTACCATATTGTCTTGATTACTGTAGCTTTGTAGTATAGTCTGCAGTCAGGGAGTCTGATTCCTCCAGCTCCATTTTTTTCCCTCAAGACTGCTTTGGCTATTGGGGGTCTTTAGTGTCTCCATACAAATTTTAACATTTTTTGTTCTAGTTCTGTAAAAAATGCCATTGGTAATTTGATAGGGATTGCACTGAATCTGTAGATTGCTTTGGGTAGTATAGTCACTTTCATAATATTGATTCTTCCAATCCAAGAACATGGTATGTCTCTCCATCTGCTTGTGTCATCTTTGATTTCTTTCATCAGTGTCTTACAGTTTTCTGAGTACAGGTCTTTGACGTCCTTAGGTAGGTTTATTCCTAGGTATTTTATTCTTTTTGTTGCAACGGTGAATGGGATTGTTTCCTTAATTTCTCTTTCCGATCTTTTGTTGTTAGTATCTAGGAATGCAAGAGATTTCTGTACATTAAGTTTGTATCCTGCAACTTTACCAAATTCATTGATCAGCTCTAGTAGTTTTCTGGTGGCATCTTTAGGATTCTCTGTGTATAGTATCCTGTCATTTGCAAACAGTGACACTTTTACTTTTTCTTTTCCAATTTGTATTCCTTTTATTTCTTTTTCTTCTCTGATTGCCATGATTAGGACTTCCAAAACTATGTTGAATAATAGTGGTGAGAGTGGACATCCTTGTCTTGTTCCTGATCTGAGAGAAAATGCTTTCAGTTTTTCACCATTGAGAATGATGTTTGCTGTGAGTTTGTTGTATATGGCCTTTATTATTTTGAGGTAGGTTCCCTCTACACCCACTTTCTCGAGAGTTTTTATCATAAATGGGTGTTGAATTTTTTCAAAAGCTTTTTCTGCATCTACTGAGATGATCATATGGTTTTTCTTCTTCAGTTTGTTAATACGGTGTATCACATTGATTGATTTGCGTATATTGAAGAATCCTTGCATCCCTGGGATAAATCCCACTTGATCATGGTATATGATCCTTTTCATGTGTTGTTGGATTCTGTTTGCTAGTATTTTGTTGAGGGTTTTTGCATCTGTATTCATCAGTGATATTGGTCTGTAATTTTCTCTTTTTGTAGAATCTTTGTCTGGTTTTCGTATCAGGGTGATGGGCCTCATAGTCTGTAATTTTCTCTTTTTGTAGAATCTTTGTCTGGTTTTCGTATCAGGGTGATGGTGGCCTCATAGAATGAGTTTGGGAGTGTTCCTTTCTCTGCAGTTTTTTAGAAGAGTTTGAGAAGGATGGGTGTTAGCTGTTCTCTAAATGTTTGATAGAATTCACCTGTGAAGCCATCTGGTCCTGGACTTTTGTTTGTTGGAAGATTTTTAATCACAGTTTCAACTTCATTACTTGTGTTTGGTCTGTTCATATTTTCTATTTCTTCCTGGTTCAGTCTTGGAAGGTTATACTTCTCTAAGAATTTGTCCGTTTCTTCCAGGTTGTCCATTTTATTGGCATAGAGTTGCTTGTAGTGGTCTCTTGGGATGCTTTGTATTTCTGTGTTGACTGTTGTAACTTCTTTTTCATTTCTAATTTTATTGATTTGAGTCCTCTCCCTCTTTTTCTTGATGAGTCTGGCTAATGGTTTATCAATTTTATTTATCTTCTCAAAGAACCAGCTTTTATTTTTATTGATCTTTGCTATTGTTTTCTTTGTTTCTATTTCATTTATTTCTGCTCTAATCTTTATGATTTCTTTCCTTCTGCTAACTTTGGATTTTGTTTGTTCTTCTTTCTCTAGTTCCTTTAGGTGTAAGGTTAGATTGTTTTTTGAGATTTTTTGTCTTTCTTGAGGTAGGCTTGTATAGCTATAAACTTCCCTCTTAGAACTGTTTTTGCTGCATCCCATAGGTGTTTTCATTGTCGTTTGTCTCTAGGTATTTTTTGATTTCCTCTTTGATTTCTTCAGTGATCTCTTGGTTATTTAGCAACATACTGTTTCGCCTCCATGTGTTTGTTTGTTTTATAGTTTTTTCCCTGTAACTGATTTCTAATCTCATAGCGCTATGGTCAAAAAAGATGCTTGATATGATTTCAATTTTCTTAAATTTACTGAGGCTTGATTTGTGACCCAAGATGTGATCTATCCTGGAGAATGTTCCTTGTGCACTTGAGAAGAAAGTGTAATCTGCTGTTTTTGGGTGGAATGTCCTTTAAATATCAATTAAATCTACCTGGTCTGTTGTGTCATTTAAAGCTTGTGTTTCCTTATTAATTTTCTGTTTGGATGATCTGTCCATTGGTGTAAGTGAGGTGTTAAAGGCCCCCACTATGATTGTGTTACTGTCGATTTCCTCTTTTATAGCTGCTAGCAGTTGCCTTATGTATTGAGGTGCTCCTATATTGGGTGCATATATATTTATAATTGTTATATCTTCTTCTTGGATTGACCCCTTGATCATTATATAGTGTCCTTCTTTGTCTCTTCTAATAGTGTTTATTTTAAAGTCATTTTTGTCTGATAGGAGAATTGCTACCCCAGCTTTCTTTTGATTTCCATTTGCATGGAATATCTTTTTCCATCCCCTCACTTTCAGTCTGTATGTGTCCCTAGGTCTGAAGTGGGTCTCTTGTAGACAGCATATATATGGGTCTTGTTTTTGTATCCATTCAGCGAGCCTGTGTCTTTTGGTTGGAGCATTTAATCCATTCACGTTTAAGGTAATTATCGATATGTATGTTCCTATTACCATTTTCTTAATTGTTTTGGGTTTGTTTTTGTAGGTCCTTTCCTTCTCTTGTGTTTCCCACTTAGAGAAGTTCCTTTAGCATTTGTTGTAGAGCTGGTTTGGTGGTGCTGAATTCTCTTAGCTTTTGCTTGTCTGTAAAGCTTTTGATTTCTCCATCGAATCTGAATGAGATCCTTTCTGGGTAGAGTAATGTTGGTTGTAGGTTTTTCTCTTTCATCACTTTAAGTATATCATGCCAATCCCTTCTGGCTTGTAGAGTTTCTGCTGAGAAATCAGCTGTTAATCTTATGGGAGTTCCCTTGTATGTTATTTGTCGTTTTTCCCTTGCTGCTTTCAATAATTTTTCTTTGTCTTTAATTTTTGCCAATTTGATTACTATGTGTCTTGGTGTGTTTCTCCTTGGGTTTATCCTGTTTGGGACTCTCTGTGCTTCCTGGAGTTGGGTGGCTATTTCCTTTCCCATGTTAGGGAAGTTTTCGACTATAATCTCTTCAAGTATTTTCTCGGGTACTTTCTCTCTCTCTTCTCCTTCTGGCACCCTTATAATGTGAATGTTTTTCCATTTAATGTTGTCCCAGAGGTCTCCTAAGCTGTCTTCATTTCTTTTCATTCTTTTTTCTTTATTCTGTTCCACAGCAGTGAATTCCACCATTCTGTCTTCCAGTTCACTTACCCGTTCTTTTGCCTCAGTTATTCTGCTGTTGATTCCTTCTAGTGTATTTTTCATTTCAGTTATTGTATTGTTCATCTCTGTTTGTTTGTTCTTTAATTCTTCTAGATCTTTCTTAAACATTTCTTGTGTCTTCTCGATCTTTTCCTCCATTCTTTTTCCAAGGTCCTGGATCCTCTTCACTATCGTTATTCTGAATTCTTTTTCTGGAAGGTTGCCTATCTCCACTTCATTTAGTTGTTTTTCTGGGGTTTTATCTTGTTCCTTCACCTGGTACATAGCCCTCTGTCTTTTCATCCTGTCTATCTTTCTGTGAATGTGGTTTTTGTTCCACAGACTGCAGGATTGTAGTTCTTCTTGCTTCTGTTCTCTGCCCTCTGGTGGATGAGGCTGTCTAAGAGGCTTGTACAAGTTTCCTGATGGGAGTGACTGGTGGTGTGTAGAGCTGGCTGTTGCTCTGGTGGGCAGAGCTCAGTAAAACTTTAATCTGCTTGTCTGCTGATTGGTGGGGCTGTGTTTCCTCCCTGTTGGTTGTTTGGCCTGCGGCGACCCAACATTGGAGCCTACCCAGGCTCCTTGGTGGGGCTAATGGCAGACGGTGGGAGGGCTCATGCCAAGGAGTACTTCCCAGACCTTCTTCTGCCAGTGTCCTTGTCCTCACAGTGAGACCGAGCCACCCCCCACCTCTCCAGGAGACTCTCCAGCACTAGCAGGTTCAGTCTCCTATGGGGTCACTGCTCCTTGCCCTGAGTCCTGATGCTCACACTTTGTGTGTGCCCTCCAAGAGTGGAGTCTCTCTTTCCCCCAGTCCTGTTGAAGTCCTGCAATCAAATCCCGCTAGCCTTCAAACCCTGATTCTCTTGGAATTCCTTCTCCCGTTGCCGGACCCCCAGGTTCAGAAGCCTGACGTGGGGCTCAGAACCTTCACTCCAGTGGGTGGACTTCTGTGGTATAAGTGTTCTCCAGTTTGTGAGTCACCCACCCAGCGGTTACGGGATTTGATTTTATTGTGATTGCGCCCCTCCTACCATCTCATTGTGGCTTCTCCTTTTTCTTTGGATGTGGGGTATCTTTTTTGGTGAGTTCCAGTGTCTTTCTGTTGATGATTGTTCAGCAGTTAGTTGTGATTCTTGTGTTCTCCCAAGAGGGAGTGAGAGCACGTCCTTCTACTCCACCATTTTGAACCAATCTCCTTGAACTTGAAATGTTGACCAAATGAGAAAATACATGTGAAAGCATGATGTGGACATTAAGTATGTTACCAAATCAGCCAAATGTACTAGTCCAAGTGTCCATAGTGACCAAAGATGTACTGATTAACAAAGAACATTAAGGTGGCATAAACAAATGAAAGTTTGTGTCTGACCAGGTTCAACACAGTGTAATTTCGATGCAGGTTCCAAACCAGGTGTGTCATGACATGCTGGAGACATCACATCTGCTTCTGGAGTGGCTTCCTCAGCATTATCCACATGTCATACTTAACATTAAACAGCCAAACACAGTCAGTGACAAGTTGAGAAAATGAAACCATCTCACTACCAACAAAGCTATGTTGCTGCTATTCAGCTCTTCAGAGGTAGATCAGAGTATGGATAGGATGACAGGATAATTTTAAAGCTCTTATAATATGATTAGTTAGAAGGGACTCAGAACATCTAAATGGATGGGCATTGAAAACGTACTAGTAATAGTGTTGACAGCACAGCTCCCAGCGCAGGGCAGAACTGTGGGTGACTGAGATTTGTCGGCTGTGGACAGGCCAATGCCAAGGGCTTCATTTGTAGTCAGAACATCTGGCAGCCCACTGAGCAGAAGCAGCTAAAGGAAAGTGGCTTGGCAAATGGAGGTGCAGGTTCTTAATGGAGCACAGCACAGAACTGTTCATCAGGCCCCGTGAGCACATTCACAGCATCCAAAGGGAAGATGTGAAACATTCAAAGTGGATGTTGTTGAAAATATGCAACAAAGTCAACTTTGGATAGGACTAACTGGAAAATATTGGCATCTTAATGAAGAGTATTAAACTAATTATGGTGTATTGCAAACTATTATGGAATATATTCAATAACTTGCTAATAAAACTGTGAAAGGTTTTTTGTGTTTGTTTGGGCGGAATTTTGCAAGAAGAAAAGGAGAGTTGGTATCAAAAGATGTTTTATTTAATGATGAAAATGCTATGTTTTATTTTTAATTTTAATTTTTTTGAAAGGTAGCCAGAATCCAAAGCACTGAGTTAATTTAGGGCAAAATAATAATGATACCAGCAACTACTGATTTTGAACACAATATGTCAGGTGCTGAACTAGGTGCTTTATGTGTATTAGTTTATTTGTTACTCACATAATCCCCATTAGAGAGAAAACATTATCCCACTTGCAGATTAGGAAACTTGGGCTCAGAGAAGTTAACTCATCCCAAGTCATATTGTAAATAAATGATAGAGCCTGTATTCAAATCCCCAGTTTTCTCCATTCACCATGAGAACCCAAAAGGAGTGAAATGAGAAGGTAGGATGATGATATAAACATGATAGGACAAATGAGGGAAAAGAAATGAGAGCTGTAAAAGAAAGTAAGAAGAGAGTAGAACAGAAAAGTTGAGAAAAGGAGACCAGTCATTGAGAAGGAGAGGGAATTCTTTAGACAAGCCCAAGTGTAATGTCTTCAGTAACTGTAATCATTCTGTATCATCTTGGCTGACGCTCTTTTGAATCCTATGGGACACCTTACAAGACAGGCCCACTTCCCACCTTGTGTATTACCTTCAGAGGGCTATTTCAAAGCAGAGATTATACAAGAAATCTACCATATAGCCTGACAACTTCCAGTAGCTGAAAAGAAATCAGATTGGAATGATTTAAATTTAAATGTGTCCTCAGTGTATATGCTCTGACTTTACACTGGCTTTGCAGAAAAGACTAATTTTAATTCACTAGAAAGCAGATGGGATCTGTCATGGGGTGGTAAAAAACAAGAAACTCATCCAAATGTAAGAGAAAACAACAGCTTTTCTCTTGTGGGTCAATTTCATAGTACAAGTATTTGTCACTGGGTCCACACAAGCTGGTTTTCATCAAAATAACAAAAGTCACATCTAATGTTTATTGAACAATTATCATATGCTAAGTATTTTACATCTATTTAATGTGCAGGAGGAGCCTAGGAAGTTGGTACTATTATGACTAACCACCCATTTTAAAGATGAGAAAACTGAGGATCAGAAAGTTAACCAACGTAAGGTCACTTGGCTAATAAGTAGCAGAGTTGTGATTTGAACCCCAGGCCCTGGATCATAACACTACACTATACAGACATTCCCAGGAGTGACTGTGAATGTGTAACCCCAAGAACTCTACATTTTTTAACACTTGTACTCCAGAAAACAAAGAAAGGGAGTAAGGGAAGAAGAAAAGAAAAAGACAATTACCTCAAAAATATTACCCACTCTAGACATATGGGTTGGAAGCAGCAGGGGTGGCCTGAACCCCCTATGGCCAGGGAAGGAATCTGGAGCAAAGGGTGGGAGGAGAAAAGATGGGGCAAGAAGAAATGGAAGTATAAAGTTTAAAAAAAGAAAGAAAGAAAAGAGAAAAAGAATGCATGTAGAGTGAAAAGGGAAGGAAGACGTTCTTGTAAATTTTTTAGAATAGAGTATGAAAATAATATAGTTAAGTTTAAATTAAGGTTGTTTCTCTAATTTGCCCTTTTGTTTCTAATTTCATGGGCTAAAATGACCCATTCAACTCAGCCTTTGGAATTAATAATATTTGTTCTGACAGTTTCTCCCTACCCTGAGTAATGCTAATTTCCACTCTGCAAGATTACTGTCTCAGTGAAAGGTGGGTGTGTTTTTGGCCTTTTTTTTTTTCCTCTTGAAGCTTAATTAAGTCAACATTAACCATAGCCATGTAACCACAGAATGGGCAGTTTGTTGAAGGCTCATGGTCTGGACATTTTCCAGCAAAAATTCCCACTTCTATAATTATATTTAGTGTTCTGTTTACCTGAATAGCTGGCTTGTTATGGGACCATGTGTCAGGGCAACACTGGGCCTTGTTTGCAGCCGAGTTTGTTTGCTTCATGGAACCCCTGTGCCAAAGAGTGTGCAGTTCTCAATGGAGCTGAGCCTCTGGGTTCGGCCTCTCTTGTTTCTTCTTCAGAAATTTCATCCGGGTTAGCATTGCACATCTGGTGCCATATGGTCCTGCAATTCTCAAGACTGTCTACTTAATGTTTAAAACATTTTTTAACTTGTCCATACCCTTAACTCTGAAAGTAATAGTATTACCCGTGTTTGTGGTATGGACCTATCCTGATGACTTTGTTTATATAGATGTGACTGAATTTTTTTTTTTAAGTACAGCCCTTACACAAAAGCCAGTTTTTTCATGTCAGTGCAGCTGTTTTAACTTTTAAGAAACTGCAAGAATTTTATCCCTAAAACATTAATTTGAAAGACATAGGACCTATAAAGAAGTGCAATGTTCCTGAAACTGGCATCTGTTAATCTCCCTACTTCTGTTCTCTTTGAACTCTTAATTAAGAGTTGAATAAAGTTCCTGAGCTATTACATATAAACTTTTCATGTTATTGCTGAATTCCTAGTAATCTCTGAAATGTTAACTTATAACGGAAGCAGTAGCATTCATAATAGAAATAAAAGGTAACAGTAGCTCAGTTCTCATGATTTCTCTAAACTCAGTGAATTTTCCATGGACACAGAGGCAGATGCTGGAAGGAAGCAGTTGTGTGTTTTCCTGGGTTCACTGTAGCCCAATGAGTCATGGTAGATATTGTTTTCCTTCTTTTTTATGCTCTAGCAACGATTTCACTTCCTGTTATATAGGAAAACCTATTCTACTGTTTAAAAGAGGTCACTAGATGTATTTATTACTTTAAGACCATTTCATCCATGGAAATAATTTTTTATTGTTCTGAGTCGCTCTGGTTTGTGGAATTTTTACACGAGTTCCAGGGCAAGGATGAGATGATATATTTATTTTATTTTGCTTTCTCTTTAATTTTTTTGACTGCATGGATGTCAGGCTTGCTGTCAAAGTATTTCCATGTTTTTATTACTTTAGAAGTTACTCTGCTATATTTATGTCTCCTAAACTCTTCTTTGACGACTTCACTATGTGTACTGGGCATGCTGTATTTTGGCAGAACTTTTACTTTTCCCAGTGTCACGTGATCTCTTGTTTTTCCCTTAGTCCCTGTTCATGTCTTCTCAATGTAGACCTTTACCATCTTAAAAGTTATACAGGGGCTTCCCTGGTGGCGCAGTGGTTGAGAGTCCGCCTGCCGATGCAGGGGAAACGGGTTTGTGCCCCGGTCCGGGAAGATCCCACATGCCGCGGAGCGGCTGGGCCCGTGAGCCATGGCCGCTGGGCCTGCGCGTCCGGAGCCTGTGCTCCAGAGGGGGAGAGGCCACAGCAGTGAGAGGCCCGCGGACCGCAAAAAAAAAAAAAAAAAAAAAAGAAAGTTATACAGACCTTCAGAAATATTTAAATTGTTTTGTTGAACTGCTGGAAGGATTTCAAAGGGCATTTGTTATGCCTTACATTTTTTTCTTGTATTAATGTAAACCTTACTACAAGTGTTCCCTAGTTTGGCCCAGGATATCTCTGTGCTTTAGACTGTACCCTGGGATCATAGAAAGATCCCGAAATTCATTTTCAGGTATTCTTTGGTTTGATTACAATTATTGTATTTGTTAATCACCTCTAGAGACCTAGGTTAAATTTAAATAACAGTTCAGATTTACAGAGAAGCCTTAGATGTTCTGACATTTTAGAAAATATTTGAATAGAAAACAGTGACTCTCCAATGGGCTGAGATTTCAAGTTACTGGTTATTGTCATTGATATTCCTTCCACATATTACTCTGTGTGTGCAATTCTGACTGAATGACCGACTTAAGATTTAAAATTAAATCTTCTGTTTTTCTGGGATGGGTAGGAAGTTTGGATATTCTGCCTCCCGCCTCTCTTGACTCTTGTGCCCTAATTAGTCACACCTTCAACCATGTCCTCTAAATAGTCAGACTCCGACAGAACGAAAGGATTATAATATTGACTTGATGTTAGACTAGAAGGAGACAAAACGGACAATTCCTAATAGATAACTTCTTCTCTTGCAAATGGTCATGGCTGGTCCAAACTATACTACACACATTCACAAATTCATTAGGGTGTGCATTGTATATGTGTATGTGTGCACATGGGGGCATAATTCAGTGTTCTGAAGTTTTAGATGATTGGTTTTCTTGTTAGAAAATGGTAGAATATTAATCTGAATCATTTTCTTTTCAACAGGTTGACATGATGAAGGAAGCATTAGAAAAACTTCAGCTCAACATAGTAGAGATGAAAGATGAAAATGCAACCTTAGATGGTGGAGATGTCTTATTCACAGGTAGAGTTGTACTTACTTTTTCCTATCTAAAAATATTTCTAATACCTGGCCTATATCCCCTTGTTTAATTATAGTTTTTTTTTAATTACCAAAGTAAGGATAATTTGGAAAATACAGAAAAGCACAAAAGAGAGAAAATTAAAAATGACCTTTCATTCAAAGATAATCATTTCAATATTTGGGTTATTGAATACTTTTTTATTGAATATTAAAGTACCTTTAGTAATTTTGTATGCACGTATTTGCATATTTTTACACGTTATCAGTATATACATATCATTTTATAGGTTGTGTCTACTGTGTTCTACAACATTAGTTTATGGGTTGCATAGCTTTGCATTGTGTGACAGTATATCTGGGCTGTATTTGAAAGACTCTTAATTCAAGATGTGTCATTTACAAATACTTTTCTTCCCAGATGGCAAGATAGATTTAAATACTTTTTTCAGTGCAGATTGGCTTGGCTTAATGCCAAATGAATAATAGCAGAACTCAACAAAATATAAACAGCTGATATTATTATTGATCTAACTGAAATCCGTTTTTATACTGCATATAATATAGCTACTAAAAAAAATGGTAATTTTAGCATTTAACCTTTCCAACTCTTTATGATCATATTATTATTGTTTTTGTAAAGTCACTCACTAAAATCTGGGTCACCAGGTTCATTCTAGTTATATTGATAAACAAGACAATCAATAATAATTTTTAATTGATAATGAGAGTTTATTTTCCCCTACTTGTCAAAGAATAAATACCTGTTTCACAGATGTAGCCCTAACAGCAGAGGCTGGTCCCCAGAGATTTGGGAATGTAGACCCATGTGGCCCACTGAAAGCCTGGAGCTTCTTGGAAGTCCAATATTTTAGCTGATGTGAATTTTGTATCGAATCCCATGTGTATAGACAAAATATAGCCATCTTCATTTTAATATAAAAATATTTTGTATAACTTAAATTTTGAGAAAATTAGTGTTCCTGGAGGAGGAGGAGTCTTTATCCTGGGACATTCGCATAGTTCCTTGCTTGGTGTCACATACTTGCTTGATGCCACAAAAAAGTGGGGACTGTGTCACCGAGCCCCAGGGGGCGCCATTTTTATCATAGGTTTGTGGAAAGCATCCCCTGGAGCTGTGCCCTGCACAGCCTGTGCCACCACTGTCACAGGCAATGGGCCTCCCTCTGGGGTTTGATGTGCACACCCACTGAGCCATAAGAACACAGAACAAGGGGTCAGAAAGACCTACGCTGCATTCTCAGCTCCAGCTGTGTCCAAGCCGACTCAGGCATTCTTTGAATCTGCCTAGTAAGTTCCACTTAGAATATTCTTTTTTTTTTTTTTTTTTTTTTTTTTTTTTTTTTTTTTTTGTGCGGTTCGCGGGCCTCTCACTGCTGTGGCCTCTCCCGTTGTGGAGCACAGGCGCCAGACGCGCAGACTCAGCAGCCATGGCTCAAGGGCCCAGCCGCTCCGCGGCATGTGGGATCTTCCCGGACCGGGGCACGAACCCGTGTCCCCTGCATTGGCAGGCGGACTCTCAACCACTGCACCACCAGGGAAGCCCCTAGAATATTCTTTGTGTCTCCCATTGATGGCACTTTTCATTCTTTTTAGTAGCACAGAACAACAGTCTGTTTTTCTTAGAAAACAGGCTTTTGTGAAAAGCTAGATGTGTTACTCACACTTCCTTACAATAAAATTCTTTTTTACCAGAACATAGCTGTATAATAAATAACTTGCTGTGAGCAGGTACTGATGCTATTTGAAGAATGATTTAAAACAAGCTGTAGGGGCTTCCCTGGTGGCGCAGTGGTTGATAATCTGCCTGCCAATGCAGGGGACACGGGTTCGAGCCCTGGTCTGGGAAGATCCCACATGCCGTGGAGCAACTGGGCCCATGAGCCACAACTACTGAGTCTGCGCGTCTGGAGCCTGTGCTCCACAACAGGAGAGGCCGCAACAGTGAGAGGCCCGCGCACCACGATGAAGAGTGGCTCCTTCTCGCCGCAACCAGAGAAAGCCCTCGCACAGAAATGAAGACCCAACGCAGCTAAATAAAACGGATTTATTTAAAAAAAAAAAAAAAAGATTAAAAAAAAAGCAGTATTCACAGCCGTTTAGTTATCTCAACAGCTGAGCTGAACAAGATTCCCTAAAATCTTCTCATTGTTTCTGCAAAGTTTAGGAAACTCTTTCATTGGTCAAAGCTCTTTCCACAGCATCTCAAGCCTAATGTTTTTCCCATAACTTCTAATTAGGTACTAAGTATTGAGGTTTGCCTTGGACACTATCTGTAAGCTTTGTTTTGGTATTATTCAATACTTAATACCTTAAAAGTGTTTTATTGAAAACTGAGATAGTGTTGTGATATTAAGATCTTTAACTGCTTGGCTTCTCATTCACACCTAATGTGTGGTCCTACCTTCTATTTCCTACTTCTCGATTTTTTCCCTTTTTAAAAATTGTAGTAAAATATATGTAACATAAAATTTGCCATTTTAACCATTTTTCAGTGTACAATTTGAGTGGCATTAATTACATTCACAACATTGTACAAACATCACCACTCAATTTTTAGATTACACAGTTGAGTAAGAACCAAAATCTGGAGCGCTTCCCATACACTCTGTGTCTTCTTCCTTCTGTAACTCAGAGCTTCATTAATAATTGATCAGGAACTGGACAGAAGGAAAGAGGTTTCCAACTCCAGTTCTGCTGGGAAATCTGTCAGTCAAGCAAGCAGCTACTGGTAGAAGTTGTTTCAGTCCTATTTCTCTTAAATAGACAACATCAACTTACCTTTACTTTCATTTATTTATTTTTGTGAAATATGGAGCATATAAAAAAGAGTTATAAAATGTTTATGTACAGTTTAAAGACCAATAATAAAAATGATCACCTGAGTACCTAATACCTGGCTTAAGAAATAGAACATTGCCAGGACCATGGAAGCCCCACTCCCAAACTTTCTCTCCTCCCAGCTTGAGGTAGCCTGAATTTTGTGTTAATCACTGTCTTGTCTTTCTTTGAGTTTTACCTCAATATATGCATTCCTAAAATTATATGTTGTTTAGTTTCGCTTTTCTTACGGCTTCTGTAATTAGGGTGACACTGTATGAACTCTTGTGTGATTTTTCTGCCGTTGATCTAACTTGATCCATGTAGCTGGAGTTCATTCATTTTCACTGCTGTATGGAATTCCATGGTAAGAATACCAAACAATGTATTTATTCATTTTACTGTTGATGTATGTTTGAGTGCTTTTAAGTTTTTGTCTACTATCTTCAATGCTGCTATGTACAGTCTTGTGTGTGTCTCTTGGGGACGTGTATAAGAGTTTCTCTAAGGTAAACAGCTAGAGATGGAATTTCAGGTGGTGAACTCTTATTTTGATTCAATGATTATGTGATCTTTTTCTTTAATCTATTGATGTGGTTAATTACATTAATTGATTTTCTGATATCAATGGTCAAAGTTTACATCCCTGGGATGAAATCAAACTTGATCAAGATATACTCTATTTTTATTAGTGTTGTATTAAGTGTGTATTTAATTGTTTCATTATCTAAACAATTAAATAATTGTTTAAGGTTTTGTTTCTGTGGCCTATAATTTTTCTTTTTTGTTATCATTGTCTGGCTTTGGTTGAAGCTATGTTAACCTCATATGAAATGTATTAGGGAATATTTCCTATGATTCTGTTCTCTAAAATCAGAACAACTTTAATTGTGCATTCCTTGAACTTTGGTAGAACTTACCTATAAACAGGCCCTGTGGACCTGGTACTTTCTTTGTGGGGAGATTTTAAACCAGTTGTTTCTGTAATGATTATATGACTATTGAGGTTTTTCTGAGCCAGTTTTGTCGAGTTTTGTTTTCTGAGGCTTTATTTATTTTATCTAAGTTTTTTAAATGTTGGCTCTAAAGTTATTCATATTTTCTTAATATCTGTTTTAAGTTTCACAACAACTACAGCTATGTCCCCTTTTCGTTCATAATGTTTATTTGTGCCTTCTATTTCTTGCCAGAGATCTGTCAATTTTATTAATCTTTTCAAAGAACCAACTTTGGGCTTTATTGAACCCTCTCTCTTATATGTTTCCTTTTCTCTTCCTGTTTCTACCTGTATTTCCTTCCTTCAAATTCCTTTGTTTTTATTGTTCTTTTTTCCTTGAATTTCCAGGTGGAATTTTGTCTCTTTAATTTTAAACCTTTCTTCTTCTTAAAGTAAGCATTTAAGGCTGTAAAGCTTTTCAAGTACAGCTTTAGCTGAATCCTTTGTGTTTTGATAAGAATATTTTTGTTATCATTAATTTCAAATATTTTCTGATTTCCATTATGATTTATTCTTTGGCTTATTAGTGGATAATGATGTTTTTTAAAAAAACATATTGGTCATTATTATAAGTTGCTGGGATACCAACTCATTATTGTGATAATTGATAAATATAAAGGAAAGACTCAAGCATTTAGCCTATCTTTTCTTTGTGAATTCGATTTCAAGTAGACCAAATACTTGATTGAGAAAAGTTTTTATTTTTAGATTTCTAGCCAGTAATTGTAGATCCCTGATAAAACAGTGGACCTGTGCAATGATCATCAAAGGATGTAAAAACTTTTATATGAGGGACTTCCCTGGCGGTCCAGTGGTTAAGAGTCCACACTCCCAATGCAGAGGGCACGGGTTCAATCCCTGGTCAGGGAACTAAGATCCCACATGCCACACGGTGGGGGGGAGAAAAAAAAAAGATAAAGGAATGAAACAACAATTTTAAAAAAATGAGTGGGGGACTTTATAACGGAGGAATCCAGCTGATACCACCTGAACACACTGATCATTCTAGCATCACTGAAAGTGTGACAGTCAGTCACGTGCCTCAGGATGTGATGCAGCAGAAGTACAGCCCCACCTCTGAAGTAGTCCTATCCAAAAAAAAAAAAAAAAAAAAAAATTGAACAAGAATCTAAAGAAGCATCTACATAGACTATCAGTTTGCCAAAAAATACAAAGGATAAAGGAACAATTTAATGTCAGATGGTACACAAGGAAGCAATCAACCAAATCCGGACTGTAGGAAAGTCAGTAGGACAAATGAGCTGATATCTCCTATGAAAGAATAAGGTAAGGAAGGAAAAAGAAAAAAAAGAGGGTGAATTGGTATAGAAGAAAATGACATAAGAGACATAACACCAAATAAAAGCCTTTTTAATATTTTGATTCCCGTACTTCCGTTGTTTTTATCAGGAAGGCCATTTAAGGGATATAGCCCACCATACTGCTAGAAACAGAAGTCCAACTTAAACTTAACTTTTTAAAGAGATAAGCAGTTTGCGTTTCTTTGTACGTTCCTATCTCAGTCTTTTAAAATGGAAATAATGTGTAAGGCCCACTGTAAATGCATTTAAATTTGCTTAATGCATTAAATGTTTTTCTTAAAAATGTAAATCTAATTTATAAATCTATATTTATCTTAAGAGAATTAAGGAAATTTGATTTTTTTTTAAATTTCAACTGACTTTTTTAATAAAGTGAGTAATACTTTTGTTAAGTAAAGGATCTTTCTCTTACTTAAGTTTTGATTTGTATGTAGTGAGTTTTCTTAAGGGACAATACAATCATACCATTACCAGAAACACTGCCAACATGCCGTCAGCAATTCCTGTGTCTGCTAACAGCATAAGCCAATGGAATTTATCATAACATCATTTGACCTATAAGGTCAAAAACCCCTTTTATAAGGACACCACGAAGATAAAAGTTGTAATAGCTGTAAAGTCTATCAAGCAATTCTTTCTACATGGCTACACTTCTTGTACTTGTTCTGAGGCAAAATATATACTGATTTCTCTTGGAATTTTTTTTCCACATTTCATGTCGAATTCTTTTCCACAGAATTAAGGGAGGATAAGAATTCCCACATTTATGTATTGCCTAACTCTATCTACTATAATTGTTTTTTTGCCTATAACTAGGAGACCATTTTTACTTAATGTTTTGCCTTCTGAGAAGAAAAATTGTAGAATTTCAGAAAAGCCAAGTAAGTAGAAAGTTTCATTCTTCTAAACTTCAGTGCTTTGTAGATAGGCACTATCTATATCAACCTTTGATGGTTGATTTGAAATAAATGGGTGTATTGTTTTAAAAACAGCTGTTAGAGCTCAGACCTGAAGACCAGTCAGCACTAAACTCACTTTACCCAGATGGTTTCTTCAGCCCTTACATCAACATTATAGAAAAAGGTATTTGAGCTGATCAAGACTGTCTAGTATTGTTCTTTTAGGGGAAAAAAAGGAAGCTCTGCTAACTTGTCATTGCTATTGCTTAATTTCTGATTACAGATTATTAATGTGTTTAATTCTATGGTTTCCTAAATAAAAACTTTATTCTCTTATTGTGGTAAAATATACATAACATAAAATTTACCATTTACCCACTTTTAAATGTACAGTTCAGGGTTATTAACTACATTCACGTTGTGCAACTATCACCACCATCCATCTCCAGCACTTTTCTGCCTTCCCAAAATGAAACGTCATACCCATTAAACACTGACTCCCCATTTCCCCCTTCTCCCCTCCCCTGCATCAGCCCCTGGCAATCACCATTCTACTTTCTGCCTCCATGAATTTGAAAAAGTTTATTTTTAAAGGCAATAATTTGAAACCAGATTTGTGTAAAGAGAGCAGGGGTCAGAGTACAAGTGGAGCTGCCCTCTACGGTAGGAAAGAACTGTGTGATGCTTTAAGGTCTTCATTTATAGATAGAGAAATAGTACACCATCTCTGTGGTGCCACCCACTGACTGTGTTCCATGACATTTATTACAGGCAGAGAGTTTTTTGTGGGCCTTTCCAAAAGGACAAATCAACGAGGTGCTGAAATCTTGGCTGATACTTTTAAGGTAGGTAAAGGATAATTTATGCCTGGCACAGAGTAACTACCTAATAAACATTCATGGACCCATTGAATCAATATTTCATGAATAATGGTATTTATATGTCACAGGCTTTGCAAAATAATTCCTAATATTTGTATGCTTGATAGAAGTTTTAGAAGCTAGAACTTAATAAATAGGCTTCATGGGACTCCCACAGCAGCAACAGACAAAATTATCATGGACATCTGTTTTTTTCCCAGTGTATACTCATAAAACCACCTGGCAGATGTTTCTGGCACAATCGATGACTTTAGAAAAAAATCTGGAGTCCCAATTGCCTCTAACATGAAATGTGGGTTTTTCATATTGGAATCAAAGATCACCTGTACTTGGGTGCCTACTGTGTGCTGGAAACTCTGCTAGGCATTGCACATACATCCTCCCAAGTTCCCTTTACTCTACTGATCATTAGCAGATTGGCTCACCAGACTGCTTAGGAAGGGATGTAATCCCCAAAAAACTCTGTTCCCCATGACGATGTGAGGCTCTTGTTTACACAGGGTATTCATCCTTCCAGAGTAGCCCACTACATAGGTCAGCCAGTGAAGCTGTTGACGCAGTCACACGTCGGGAAGGGGGCTCTGTGCTTTCTTTTTAGAAGCGATCTTCATTTAACTGGCAATATCCAAACTTGTGGGTCCCAGTTTTCCTTCCAGATGTTCAGGGACCCTGGCAGCCTCCAGAAGAGCAAGAATGTTTTGAGCAGATTTGAATGCGTTTTAGAATTATTCTGAAATGACAAACTACTTGTTTCTATTATATGCATAGGACTATGCAGTCTCCACAGTCCCAGTGGTCGAAGCTTTGCACTTGAAGAGTTTCTGCAGCATGGCTGGGCCTAACCTAATCGCAATTGGATCCAGTGAATCTGCACAGAAGGCTCTCAAGGTAAATTTAAAACTTCGCTCTTTCTAAATGCAGTAGGTGGTGCCTGCCGAATGGTTTTTCGAATTCTCTCTACTGGGTGGACAGCAAGCAAGGGTGGCAGGGAGAGAACAGGCTGGTACTTGAGCTTTCTGTGATGTACACTGTCATGACCTCACATTTATCAGGAACTGGGAACACCTAATAAGTACTCTTCCTGGGAAGTACACTTATAGGAAGAGTTCTTCACTGGTGAACCATTCTTACTTACACACCAGGTTACCTGGAAAGGCCATGATTCAGAAAAATAAATACCAAACTCATCACAGTTGTCTCTTCTGGGGAAAAGGAAGGCATCCCACCAGTAGAGCTCTTTGTAATGCTTTATCTAAGTCAGGTAATTGGTACACATGGGGTCATTACGTTATCCTTTTGTATTTCTGAACTATTTCATAATAATCTTTTAGAAAGACATGATTCAGAAGTACCTAAAAATCTTAATTTCTTCATTTGCATTGGAATACTTAAATTTTAGGAAAGGAAATTTTCTTATTTCACAGATAGGAAAGGAAAGTCCAGAAAAATTACAACTTGCCTTGGGTCACAGAGCTAGACTGAGAGTGGAAGTCACTGATAGTGAAGAAGACCTTCCATCCTTACAGTGCTTTACAGTTCAAAGGCACATTTCGTCTCTGTAACTAACAACCTGGGAGATTATCTGGACACTTCATAAGGGCAAAAACCATGTCTGTTTTGCTCCCCAGGTGCGCCTTTGTGCTTGGCCCATGGTGGTCCTTAAATAAAGAGAATAATGGGGCTTACCTGGTGGCGCAGTGCTTGAGAGTCCACCTGCTGATGCAGGGGACGCGGGTTCGTGCCCCGGTCCGGGAAGATCCCACATGCCGCGGAGCGGCTAGGCCCGTGAGCCATGGCCGCTGGGCCTGCGCGTCTGGAGCCTGTGCTCCGCAACGGGAGAGGCCACAACAGTGAGAGGCCCGCGTACCACAAAAAAAATAAATAAAGAGAATGATGAATAAATGAATGCGGGAGGTGGTTTTATCTCTATTTTGCAGTTAAGAACTAGATCGAGGGCTTCCCTGGTGGTGCAGTGCTTGAGAGTCCGCCTGCCGATGCAGGAGACGCGGGTTCATGCCCCGTTTCGGGAGGATCCCATATGCCGCGGAGCGGCTGGGCCCGTGAGCCATGGCCACTGAGCCTGCGCGTCCAGAGTCTGTGCTCTGCAATGGGAGAGGCCACAACAGTGAGAGGCCCGCATAACGCAAGAAAAAAAAAAAAACTAGATCGAGTGGCTCGCCCCAGATCGCAAGGCTAATTCTAAATGGTGGGCTGGGACTACATTTTGCCCCCTCCTCTCAGGTGGTCCTGCACTACACATGACTTATTAGAGGACCAAGACAGTAACTCCTCTTAGGCAAAGAGAGGAAGTCTGTGTGCCCCAAGGTATGCAATTTATTTGTTTGCCCTATCAGGTCTTTACTCTTCTGCCTCAGTGCTCAGACTTGGTATGGTTTGTCTGGGAAGCGATCATTGCCTCCCACTTGCTGACTTTCCCCTTCGCGTTATCTGCAACTTCTTCAGTCAGCTCGCTTGGCCTTTCTTCCTTTTCTCAAACTGTATCTCTGATTGTATTTCTAGGACCTTTAACAATTGTTGTTGAACAATCTACCTCAGAATTTGAATTTGGGGCTTTTTCTGTTGCCTTTAGAGAATGTCTTTTGTTCTGTTTCAGCTAGAAGGCTATCTCAACTTTCTGCATATAAAAAATAAAATGGTGTCTTGAAGGAAAACATCTGATGAATGGTGTTACTTAGAGGATCTAGAAAGATTATACTTCTCCTCAGGGACTAACTATGGTTTCCCTCCATGGCAGCTGGGTTGGTCTGCACATGTCTGAAATTGATTACAAGAGAAGGAAAAGGCTGAAGTTGGTCTGTACTGTGTCTTTGTGTGAATTAGCAGAGAGAACCTCTCTGGGTAGACAAACTAGAAAAAGTAGCCCCATCTGCCATTTTGGGTAAACTAGGTCCCTAACTCAAATAACTTGGTCTCTAACCAATAGGTCCCTAACTCAAATTGGCCCCTAACTTAAATAATCTGGAGAAACTAACATATAACAAACTAAGAGATAATACAATATGGTTAACTAGCACTGTTACATGAAATAGCCCTAACTATTATTCAGAGGAGAAGAGGAAATTCTTGAGGTTTAGATATTCAGAGAAAACTTCATGAAGAAAATGTGGCTAGATGTGGGTCTTGAAGGGTTTATCAGGGTGGGCGGGATTCAGTGAGAGAGTGTTACAAGTGGGGACATGGAATAAGCAAAAAGTAAGCAAAATATATTCATGAGATGTGGGCAAACTAGCCCAACTAATGAAGAGTTTTCTTGTGGGCTCCCAGATAGCTGGATGGGGCAGGTGACGTCTGAAGAGGTTGGGACGTAAAAGTGAGCATGAGATGAGATTATCTCCATGAAGTAGGAGTCTGGGTACCCACAGGCTCTGAGCAGAAGAGGCTGTATTGCTACAGAGGTGTTGGACCATCATTCCTTAGCAAAGCAAACTGAAGAATAATGAGATCTCCATGAGGTCATGTTCTCAGGTCAGAAATAGGTGGGTTGGTGAAATTCAGATTTAGTGAATTGAACTGCTTATTTATTTCAGAACAGTTTGGGCTCCTGCATTAAATCAATCAGTAAAATTGATAGTGGGTAAGTCCTACTACTAATTTGGACATATAAATACTGATATATACAGGCAGGAAGACAAATGGACAGAGACAAGTACATCATTTACAAGTAATGAAAGCGTATTTTCTCCATTTCGCAAGTGAAAATACTGAGAACAGATGAAATAAGGCATTTCGAATAGGATCTCGTGGTTCCAGAATCAGATTTCCTGGACCCTGATTCTCCTCTCCCCACTTGCCCGCCCTACTCCATATCCATTCTTTTTCTGTTGGAAAGCCTTTTCTAATTATTTTGCCGTAGATTGGTTCTAGCTAATCTCCCTCTTTATCCTCCCCTCTCTCCAACTATCCCCCTCTTCCCATTTTTTGCTGTTATCAGGATCTGACCTGTTTCAGGGAAGATACGAGTTTGGTCTCAGATATCTGTTTTTCCTTTGCAGATCTTGATGTCTCGGTCTTGTCTCTGTAGAGAAACCCCTGGCCACTTGGGCCTTTCTTCGAAGGGCATAGCATTTAGACAGAGGTGAACTGTGCCTTCCTGTGCCACACACTGAAAGCCTGACTGCGTCCCACATCTGTCACTGCTTGCTGAGTACTTGCTTCCTTCAGAGTCTATAAAACTACTTCTTGCATATTCATGCAAAGCTGAGAGCCCAAGGGTTTCTGGGTAGTCTTATTGCATTTGAAACACTTTGTAATGGGTTGCAATCTATTCTTGGTTAATGAAGTGGGTTCTTATGGAGATAGTCATCATGCCTGTCTCGGTTGTAGTAGATTTAATAGTGTATGCATTGTATATTTAAATGAAATAATCCATCTAGCAATTCTCTTCTAAAAAGCCCAGAGTGCAGAGTACATTTAATACACACTTAACACAGAGATTATCTAATACAGGGAAGGAAGAAAGGAGAACCTATTATTACCATATTTTACTGTTGATATGGCCAAAGTACTGGAGATTAGGTTGATTTGAAATTACTAAAGATATTTGATACCAAGTCTTACCCTGCAAATACTATTATCTAAGCGAAATTAGGCTTGAGAGCGATCTGCCCTTGCTATAGTTTTTCTCCTACACTTTTCATCATTGCCTTCATGCCCCTGGGCAATCACTACCTTCATCCTGCTCCTCTAGCTATAAAAGAAAATACTAGAAGAGTAATTAATTCGTGTATAGGCAGTAGATCTACTAGTACTCTTCCAGGAGGAATGTTTGTCTTCTCAAAAAGATGAGAACTCCAGTTGTCACCCAGCTGGAACTACTGCTCACAAACATAATTTGAGCAACAGAAGCCAACCTCCAAAAAGTACATATTATATTATCTCATTCACTTCAAGTTAAACAAGAGATAAAACTACTCTGTGCTGTTAGCAGTCAGAATAGTAGTTACTTTAAAAAGAGGGAGGGAGGGCTTCCCTGGTGGCGCAGTGGTTGGGAGTCTGCCTGCCAATGCAGGGGACACGGGTCCATGCCCCGGTCTGGGAAGATCCCACATGCCGCAGAGCGCTGGGCCCGTGAGCCATGGCCACTGAGCCTGCGCGTGTCTGGAGCCTGTGCTCCGCAACAGGAGAGGCCACAACAGTGAGAGGCTCACGTACCGCAAAAAAAAAAAGAAAAAAAAAGAGGGAGGGAGTCTTGGTGTGGAGGGCCATCTTGTATGTTACACTTTAATTTTTAAAGTTTAATAAAAATACATATATTGTTGGAAGTGGGCTGTGATTAACTTACAGAAATAATTCTCCAGTAGCTGGGTCTGAGTCTCAAATCCCTGCTTTATCATGATGCCTGTCTTGTCCACAGACTAGCCTGGTGTTTTGGTTTTTTTAACTAAGGAAAAAAAGACAAATTTGGTACCTCCTAACCAATATCTCCCCATTTCCCCTTGCCTGCCGGTCTTTGTAAACCTTAAATATATACAATTTTTAATTGTCCTTTTTATGTCAGTAAAGTTGGGGAGGAAAAAAGACATGATAAAGAGTAGATTTGCACCACATCTCACCTGTTCTTTTTCTAGATCTGTGACAAAATTGACTTGCTTTCCAGAAACCTGGATTAATTACATGCTCTCTGTCACGGAAGGACAGATCGTAATTCTTGCCCTCAGGAGGGACTCACAGTAATGATTTTTAACTCAGTCTCCTTCGTAGCATTCAGCCTTCCAGCCAAGTTGGGGGGGAAGAGAAAGGAAGGAAGGAAGGACAAAGGGAAGGAGTGAGGGAGAGAAGAAAAGGAGGTTGGGAAGAGTGACACTTAGCTAAAACTTTCCTGAAACTAATCAGATGAGGAAGCTGCCACTCTACCCAAGCTTGGAGCTCCAGGAACTTGTGGTACTGACATGTTGTGCGGGGGGAGTGGGGTGTATCATCTGCTGGCCGGGAGGCAAGAGGCGCATCCCCACCTTCCTAACCTAACCCCACACAGGAGACCAGGTATTTTCTCCATAGGGCATCTGCAGTTTTGTTTAGTGGCCTTTCTTTTATTGATAATTTTATTCTTTTGTATCACAGTGAATTATTGTTTAAGAAGACTTTTAATAGAAGTACTAAAAGGATGTGGTAAGAAAAGAATTATGAGATCACCACTCCATTTTTGTGCCTTTGTCATATACATGGAGCTGAAATATAGTACATGGAATTCCAGTATGCTTGTAATTTTAATTAAAATGATCATAATGCATTTGGATGGAAATGTCTTTAGGTTTTTTATCTACTTCCTGAAATAACGAATTACATTTGTAAGGTTCCTTGAATGAGGACATAGGCTGCTTGCTTTAAGCTAATTTAAATGGCATAGGATGCAGCGTGTTTTTCCTTTGAATGACTAACTATATCATAGAGGTCACTCAGTACTTCTTCTCGTTTTGACTCAGCTTCAGCATTGATTTTATGTCCAAAAATGTCCATGTTATTTTATAGGTGGTCATATAAAACATGAAGGTGGAAAAACCCTTGATGTGTTTGGATTTTGTATGTTTTTTTAATTGCCTGGAATTTCCTTTAATGACAACTGGAACAGCAAGAGCAAAAACCAAAAGACAGAATGAGAGGTAACTAGTATCAACAGGGTGATTGAAATAGAAAAATAAAGACTTTGCATTTTCATTTGTTGCCACAGGGAATTACAGTCTGTAGCCACAAGATTTCCCACTTTGGGTCTATACTGTGAAGGGCAAATTGACAGTCCATTGCAGGTTTAATTTAGTCTCAGTATCAGGGTGTCTGTTCCAGTTGTATTCACCGGATCCACAAGACAATAATTTTTTTAAAAAATAATCTACCATATGCCTGAATTAAAAAATTAAAACACAAAAATCAAATAGACTCTGCGTTTGTAACAACTGTTTATGCTTCCTTTCCTGGCAGCAGTTGCCTTATCTGACAATATTCCCAGAGCTGTATGCCAACAAGGCTGGCAAGGCCAAATAAAATGCTTTGGCATGATAGGGCAATAAATAATCTGAAGCTGTGAGACCAAAACAGCCTTGCTGATTATCAGCAGTAATTCCCAAGGCAGGAAGAAGGCAAAATTAGCCAAGTAGGAGAAAGGGAAAAATAATTACTTTCTCTTGAAAAAAAATATTATTTCAAGAAAATGTCAAAGAAAAAAAAAGGAAAAATTATATTTAAAGCACTGTTAATTCCATCCATTATATGATGGACATCGAAAAGTATTCCACAGACTCTATGGGATGTCATTGCAGGAGCTCAAGCATCTTGTTAGGTGGTTGAGCAAATGGCCTTTTAAGGGGTCTTTCAATCCAAGACTCTTGTTTACTAAAGAAAAAGCCTCTGAGTGACCTTAAATTAGTGGTTCCCGGTAAGAGATGTGGATTAAAATCTCCTCAAGAACTTTCTGAAAACACACTGCCCTGGGCCTATCTCAGAAAATTCTGATGCTCTGGGTCTGGTATCCAGCCCAGGCATCTGCATTTTTTAAATTTTATTGTATTGAAGTATAGTTGATTTACAATCTTGTATTATTTCTGCTGTACAGCAAAGTGATTCACTTATACATAGATATATACGTACACATTCTTTTTCATATTCTTTTCCATTATGATTTATCACAGGCTATTGAATATAGGTCCCTGTGCAAGATGGTAGGACCTTGTTGTTTGTCCATTCTATATGTAATAGTTTGCATCTGCTATTCCCAAACTCCCAATCCTTCTCTCCCCGACCCGCTCCCCGTTGGCAACCACACTTCTGTCCTCCGCCAAGCATCTGCACTTTTAAAAGCACCACAGGTGATTCTGGTGCACAGACTAAGCTGAAAGCCATTGCCTTTAAGGATTCCTACAACTTCTAAAAGCACCTAGCTTAGGATCCTGAATAATGTGCACCACAAGAAGCAATCACTATGTCTATAATAGAGGTACAAAAGAACATCTTCCAAACAGCAGTAAAAGAGAAAGTGTCCAAATTAAAAACCATCGAAAGTTAGAAACTCCTTACGCTTTTGCTGCCTAGAGTTCAACATTGTATAGCTTAAAATACAATACCTAACTGGTTAGTAACTTGAATGGCATCACTCAATCCATTTGGTATGCTAAAATTTTTTATTAAAATATTCTGAGTTATTCAAGAAACAAGAAAAATCTCAAATAAACAACCTAACCTTACACCTAAAGGAAGTAGAGAAAGAAGGACAAACAAAACCCAAAGTTAGTAGAAGGAAAGAAATCATAAAGATAAGAGGAGAAATAAATAGAAACAAAGAAAACAATAGCAAAGATCAATAAAACTAAAAGCTGGTTCTTTGAGAAGATAAACAAAATTGATAAACCTTTAGCCAGACTCATCAAGAAAAAGAGGGAGAGGACTCAAATCAATAAAATTAGAAATGAAAAAGGAGAAGTTACAACAGACACCGCAGAAATGCGAAGCATCCTAAGGTACTACTACAAGCAGCTCTATGCCAATAAAACGGACAACCTGGAAGAAATGGACAAATTCTTAGAGAGGTATAACCTTCCAAACTGAACCAGGAAAAAATAGAAAATATGAACAGACCAATCACAAGTAGTGAAATTGAAACTGTGATTGAAAATCTTCCAACAAGCATAAGTCCAGGACCAGATGGCTTCACAGGTGAATTCTATCAAACATTTAGAGAGGAGCTAACACCCATCTTTCTTGAACTCTTCTAAAAAACTTCAGAGGGGGCTTCCCTGGTGGTGCAGTGGTTGGGAGTCCACCTGCCGATGCGGAGGACACGGGTTCGTGCCCCGGTCCGGGAAGATCCCACATGCTGCGGAGCGGCTAGGCCCGTGAGCCATGGCCGCTGAGCCTGCGCGTCTGGAGCCTGTGTTCCGCAACGGGAGAGGCCACAACAGTGACAGGCCTGTGTACCAGGAAAAAAAAAAATTGCAGAGGAAGGAACACTCCCAAATTCATTCTACGAGGCCACCATCACCCTGATACCAAAACCAGATAAAGATACTACAAAACAAAGAAAACTACAGACCAATATCACTGCAAAAACCCTCAACAAAATACAGCAGAATCCAACAGCACATTAAAAGAATCATACACCATGATCAAGTGGGATTTATCCCAGGGATGCAAGGATTCTTCAATATACGCAAATCAATCAATGTGATACACCATATTAAAAAGCTGAAGAATAAAAACCATATGATCATCTCAATAGATGCAGAAAAAGCTTTTGAAAAAATTCAACACCCATTTATGATAAAAACGCTCCAGAAAGTGGGTATAGAGGGAAGCTACCTCAACATAAAAAAGGCCATATACGACAAACCCACAGCAAACATCATTCTCAATGGTGAAAAGCTGAAAACATTTCCTCTCAGATCAGGAACAAGACAAGGATGTCCACTCTCACCACTATTATTCAACATAGTTTTGGAAGTCCCAGTCACGGCAATCAGAGGAGGAAAAGAAATAAAAGGAATACAAATTGGAAAAGAAAAAGTAAAAGTGTCACTGTTTGCAAATGACAGGATACTATACACAGAGAATCCTAAAGATGCCACCAGAAAACTACTAGAGCTGATCAATGAATTTGGTAAAGTTGCAGGATACAAACTTAATGTACAGAAATCTCTTGCATTCCTAGATACTAACAACAAAAGATCGGAAAGAGAAATTAAGGAAACAATCCCATTCACCGTTGCAACAAAAAGAATAAAATACCTAGGAATAAACCTACCTAAGGACGTCAAAGACCTGTACTCAGAAAACTATAAGACACTGATGAAAGAAATCAAATGGAGATGGAGAGACATACCATGTTCTTGGATTGGAAGAATCAATACTATGAAAGTGACTATACTACCCAAAGCAATCTACAGATTCAGTGCAATCCCTATCAAATTACCAATGGCATTTTTTACAGAACTAGAACAAAAAATGTTAAAATTTGTATGGAGACACTAAAGACCCCCAATAGCCAAAGCAGTCTTGAGGGAAAAAAATGGAGCTGGAGGAATCAGACTCCCTGACTGCAAACTGTACTACAAAGCTACAGTAATCAAGACAATATGGTACTTGCACAGAAACAGAAATATAGATCAATGGAACAAGATAGAAAGCCTGGAGATAAACCCATGCACCTATGGTCAACTAATCTATGGCAGAGGAGGCATGGATATACAATGGAGAAAAGACAGTCTCTTCAATAAGTGGTTCTGGGTAAACTGGACAGCTACATGTGAAAGAATAAAATTAGAACACTCCCTAACACCATACACAAAAATAAACTCAAAATGGATTCGAGACCTAAATGTAAGACCAGACACTATAAAACTCTTAGAGGAAAACATAGGAAGAACACTCTTTGACATAAATCACAGCAAGATCTTTTTTGATCCACCTCCTAGAGTAATGGAAATAAAAACAAAAATAAACAAATGGGACCTAACGAAACTTAAAAGCCTTTGCACAGCAAAGGAAACCATAAACAAGACGAAAAGAGAACACTCAGAATGGGAGAAAATATTTGCAAATGAATCAACGGACAAAGGATTAATCTCCAAAATATGTAAACAGCTCATGCAGCTCAATATTAAAAAAAACAAACAACCCAGTCACAAAATGGGCAGAAGACCTAAATAGACATTTCTCCAAAGAAGACATACAGATGGCCAAGAGGCTCATGAAAAGCTGCTCAATATCACTAATTATTAGAGAAATGCAAATCAAAACTACAATGAGGTATCACCTCACACCAGTTAGAATGGGCATCATCAGAATATCTACAAACAACAAATGCTGGAGAGGGTGTAGAGAAAAGGGCACCCTCTTGAACTGTTGGTGGGAATGTAAACTGATACAGCCACTATGGAGAACAGTATGGATTTTCCTTAAAAAACTAAAGATAGAATTACTATATGACCCAGCAATCCCACTATTGGGCATATACCCAGAGAAAACCATAATTCAAAGACACATGCACCCCAGTGTTCATTGCAGCACTATTTACAATAGCCAGGTCATGGAAGCAACCTAAATGCCCATTGACAGATGAAAGAATAAAGAAGATGTGGTACATATGTACAATGGAATATTACTCAGCCATAAAAAGGAACACAATTGGGTCATTTGTAGAGACGTGGATGGACCTAGAGACTGTCATACAGAGTGAAGTAAGTCAGAAAGAGAAAAACAAGTATCATGGAATCTAGAAAAATGGTACAGATGAACTGGTTTGCAGGGCAGAAATAGAGACAGAGATGTAGAGAACAAACATATGGGCACAAAGCAGGGAAAGCGGCAGTGGGGGCGGTGGTGGTGGGATGAATTGATAGATTGGGATTGACATGTATACACTAATATGTATAAAATGGATAACAAATAAGAACCTGCTCTATAAAAAATAAGTAAAATAAAATTCAAAAAAAACATTCTGCGTTATCAAAAATCACTAATTTTATCATTTTCTGAGAATAGGAAATTTGCATTTGGCTCATGTTTCCATACCCTCTCCCCCAACACATACACACAGAAAAATCTAACAGGACCTGATCCTGATGTACAGAGATTTGTGTCAAAGAGGAAAAATAAGGTTAAACTTCATACTGATATTAGAGAACTTACTTTTAAAAATAATCATATGTTGATTCTACTAAAGAAGCATGGCTGTCAAAAGGGCCAAAATGGATTTCAGGGCAAAGCAGAGAACTTAGAATCCAAATTCACAGGTTGTCCTTCTGGCTCTGCCTTCTGCTGTCCCTGTGTGACCCCTGTCTCCTATACTCAGTCTTGTCCTGAAAAAACAAAGTTGAAACAGCCTCTCTAGGGAATGAGAGCTTCGTTCCTCCCCGTTGGAAATTTCATGACAGGCAGTCAAGGTGAAGGACTGTGTCTCTAACTTGGCAAAAAGTAGCAGCCATTTAATTATAAAGCGCCCAGTGATATAGATAGTTCCAAAGTGGGTTCACTGTAGACTCTTGACCACTGTGACATCATCCTTTCAGTGGCTGTAAGTGATAGAAGACTTGTGCTTAGCTGAGTTTTTCATGCCTGCTTAAGGATAGAAAAGCGCAGAAGACTCCATCCTAGTTCCATTTTTATTTGACGAGGCTTCAATTGCATATATAACTATTAATTTTGATATCTGACAAACAACATCATATCCTAATTTACATAAAAAAATCTGATAGAAAAAAAAAAGGTAGGGTTTCCAAAACCTTTTATTGCTGTGTCTTCTGCAAAAAGGCTTTTCAAAAGGTGATTGAAAAGAGAGCACAGGGCTTCCCTGGTGGTGCAGTGGTTGAGAGTCCACCTGCCAATGCAGCGGACACGGGTTCACGCCCAGGTCCAGGAGGATCCCACATGCTGCGGAGCAGCTGGGCACGTGAGCCATGACCTCTGAGCCTGTGCGTCCGGAGCCTGTGCTCTGCAACTGGAGAGGCCACAACAGTGAGAGGCGTGCTCCGCAATGGGAGAGGCCACAACAGTGAGAGGCCCGCGTACCCCAAAAAAAAAAAAAAAAAAAAAAAAAAAAAAGAGCACAGCTGAGTTTGAAGCTCGGGCTTCTTGAGGATCATACAGCAATTTATTGAGCAGCAACTGTATGAAAGATAGTGTCTCACACACGGGGACACTGAGATGAATGAGAAACAGTCTCTGCCCTCAAGACCCTTCCAGTTGAACTGGAGAAACAGGACAGTGTCGGTGTAAGATAAGGCAAACGCCTACTAAATGGCCCAAGGTCCTAGTAGAAGTGATGGGAGTTCCGAGGATAGAGTGATCACAGGAGGTGAGAGCCAAAGTCTGGGTGGACCTGAATGAACAGCAAGCCATATACGGGCACAGAGGATGAGTGGTCACTACAAACAAGATGACTGGGAGGATAGCTATTTTATAATCAGCAGACAATGGCTAGAACAAGGGGTATGTGCAGGGAAAGAAAGAGATTTAAGGTCTAAGCAATAAGCTGGGGCTGGTCCAAAAGTAAAGGAATTGGGGTCTTCTTATCTGCAGGGTGTGGGGAGCCACTCAAAGTTTTTTTAAGCAAAGGTGTAAAAGGTGGTGTTTCAAAAAGATCCGTCTGACATTATGCCTGGAATGATCAACAGGAAGAAAGATTTGGGGTAATAAAACTAGTTAGGTACCATCATACAGTCTGGAAGTAAAGGACAGGAGGGTCTGGACTGGGGAAGCAGGCGTGAAAATGAAGAGCCCTGTGCAGGAGGTGAGTTCTATGTAGAGAAATAACAGAACATTGTAACTGATGGGCTTGAAAGGGCAGGGGAAGGAAAAGGAGCAGGTCAACACTTGGACAGATATTTATAGAACTCCTGTTGTGTACCAGGCACTGTACTAGGCCCTAGGGAATAATGATCAATAAAATTACTTCAGGAATGACTACCAGATGGGGCGCCTTTGGTGGAATTCTCGGAAAAGAGTTCAAACTGTCACTGTCACTGTGAATTCTGTTCTCTCCATCAACACAGGAGCAAACCACAGAAAATTGGTGGGCAGAATGTGTTGCTGGATCTCACTGAGCTAGATTCACAGTTTGAGAACTGAGCTGTACTCAGACACATCCAACTGACAGCAACTCTGGTAGACATCCTTCGTCTAAGCCTGTAAGACACTTAACGGGGTTGGCTTCCATTTCAGTGTCCATTGGCAGCACACAGCAGCTCATTTGAATTTGGAGTCTCTGTCCTTTACCCTTTTCCATTTCTTTTTCATTATCTTTATCTACTCACTCTCAAAGCACACGAAAAAAATCACTTTAACATTTGCATGCCCTCCATCTCCAGCGGGGTCCTATTGTTTCTTGGCTGAATTGAGTTGGCAGAAGACTGCAAAACACCCAGGATGATTTCTGCCTCATGGGATGAAACTGTACATCACAGCATGACCTATGTGACAGTCGCACCAGGACAACACCAGTACTCTTGATGTGGAACAGATTAGGAAATGTGTCAGCTGAGCTGGAGGGAGAATGGTTGAGTTTTGGGTTACTGTTTCTCCGTGGACATCACATGTATTAAATGCCCTAGGTGTTGATGAGTATCCTATTGCTTGGCTGGAGGTTAATAAAGCATATGGTAAAACGTAGACACTAAATTAGAAGTGACATTTTAACCCTAAATTATTCTCCATCTTCTAGGGATACATCCACACTGCCAGATACAATACTGGGATTTCAGCCATCCTTAGACATAACGACATGCAAGAGAAACAAATTAAAAGTAAATTTGGGGTAGCGGGGATAAATTAGGAGTTTGGGATTAAAATATACACACTACTATATATAAAATAGATAACCAACAAGAACCTACTTTATAGCACAGGGAACTATACTCATTATCTTGTAATAACATATAAGGGAAAAGAATCTAAAAAAGAATATATATATCCATATATATATGAATAAGTGAATCGCTTTGTTGTACACCTGAAATTAACACAATATTGTGAATCAACTATATTTCACTAAAAAATTTTTTTAATTGTAAAAAGAAAAGTAAATTTGCCACCGCCTTCTTGCAAAACCACTCCAGTAATACTACCCTGCTCTTAATAATTGCTTACTGTTTCTCCTTGTTTTCATCTTTCAAAACGTCACATTACTCCAGCAATCTTTAAGAGTATTTCTAAATCTGTTTTTCATTTATGGTCACTGGATGCTGCAGTTGGGGCCCGGTATTACCCAGACACTACCTGTCTACAGATGTAAAAAGCTTTGGAGATAGGTTATAACAAGCCATTCCCTTTTATCTCTTTCTGAAGTGGAACCAAATTCAAAGCCGTGACCACATATCCAGAGGTGACTCTTGGTACAGAGTTTCAAAAAAAAAGCCTATTAGGAGCTAAATAATAGGTGTTGAATCTGCTACATTCTGTGCACATTTTCTAATCGTCGATTTCTTTTTCCATCCATACCCTGGCAAGTGATAATAGTTCAGTATAGATTAGCTACTAGTAGTTGTAATATTAGTAGTGGTAATATGTGTGATGATGATGTTAATTTAATTTGAAAACCCTAAGTTAGTGGTTTTTAAACTTTAGCGTACCCAAGAATCACACAGAGTGCACATTTGAAACGCACATCACACTTCTGGGGTTCACCACAAGAAATTCTGATTCGGCAACCCTGGCATGGAGCCCAGGAACCACTGCATGATTCAGAGGCAGGTAATCTGTAGACCACACTGTGAGAAGCACTGACTCTGGAGTTCACCAGACATCAGTTTCTATACATTAGCATTTGAGGGCAGGGGGAGAAGATTCATGCTAAAAGTAAACTGCATGTGTCTTTGGACAGAAAATGCCATTTAATATTCAGCATAGTATCTTATTGAATAACATAACTGGCGCTTCAGAGAAATAACTCTCATGTAGTAGAAAACCATGCAAAACTTCACTAGATTATTGAAATACAAGTGCCTATGAAAAGCTAATTTTCTTTAAAATACTGTGTCTTTTTAGGGGGAAATGCTTCCAGAATAAACGATATCATGTGTTCCATCTAGTGCCTTTCTCTCTGTTGATAACATTTGCATATTAAAATACAGTATATCTGCAGTGAGTGCTTATTGCTCTAATTCTCATTAGGCACGTAGGCTCTTAGACTTGAATAGAAAAGTCTGAAGGTGTGAAGTCCTGTGGCTTGAAAACAAGCAGGATACTAAATTCTTCAAGTAGGAATAGTGGAAAGAGGAAGGAAACTCAGATGTTTACTTGGGTAGGAAGTTGTGTGGTCCCATCCATGAGCTTGTTAGGGAGAATTTGAGAAGGGCCCCTGGAGAGCACCCAAAGCTGATTAAAGCTGGATCTTCAGTAACAAGTATTGATTGCACAGAAGGATGTGGCACAAGCGCCAACTGGCAGCTCTTCTTTGCTGTTCACTGAAGGTTGAGCTCTGAGTGAATGTGTGTTATAGGAAATTGCATCAGGAGATTTTAGGAGGATTTTAACAGTTACTGAAATGCCAAAATGCACTGCTGGAAGATCATTCATTCATTCAGTCAACATGTAACGAGTAGGTATTGAGCACCTACCCCATGCCAAGCCCTGCACAGAGGGCCAGTGATGTGACTGTGCCTCACTGGAAGCTTCTGATAATCATCTGCCCACCTGAGATGACTTGGATACCTTGACTCAATTAAATCCAAACAGTATGTCAATCACCTAAAGGGGCGGAGGTCAAAATATGAATAGTGGGGATGTAAACAATATTACTCTCTGAACCAATTGATGACCAATTGAGTCAGTTGCCTTCTCCAACTTCCATACTACCCTTCCTTCTTATTAACTGAACCTTGAGTTTTAAATGAGCACATTTCCGGGACTTCCCTGTGTGGTGCAGTGGTTAAGAATTCGCCTGCCAATGCAGGGGACACGGGTTCGAGCCCTGGTCCGGGAAGATCTCACATGCTGCGGAGCAACTAAGCCCGTGCGCCACAACTACTGAGCCTGTACTCTAGAGCCCGTGAGCCACAACTACTGAGCCCACGTGCCACAACTACTGGAGCCCACATGCCTAGAGCCCGTGCTCCGCAACAAGAGAAGCCACCACAATGAGAAGCACAAGCACCACAATGAAGAGTAGCCCCCGCTCGCCACAACTGGAGAAAGTCCGCGTGCAGCAACGAAGACCCAACACAGCCAAAAATAAATAAATAAATTTATTTATTTAAAAAATATATATATGAGCACATTGCCACTTGGAATAACATCCACGTTTCTCAGCTTTCTTTGTCCTACGTATAACAATGAGACTAAGTATTGCCCGATGATAATGAAAGTAGAGGTGCTCTGTATGAGATCCAGGAAGCCTGGATCTGAAAGGAAAGAGTTCTGCCCTTCTCCCCTTCCTGAATCTTGAGAAAGGGATGTGATAGTTAGAGCATAAACAACTATTTTATACCATGAGAACAAGGGCTGTATCCCAGGTATAACACAGCAAAAAGCTAGAAGAAATTCAGCCCATGATGACTGTCAAGTCACTATACTGTGATACAACCTCAAAACACCTTTCACACGAGAGAGAAATAAACTTTTAAAAGTTGTTTTGAGGAGGCAGGTACTTTCTGTCACAACCAAATTTAGTTCTCAGTGATAAAAAACTATCTTCACTAGCCATGAACAGAAAACCCAGTTCAAGCTGGCCGAAACAGTGGAGGAGAGATTACTGGTCCATGTAGTTCTGAAGTAATACAGACTTTAGGGTAGGTTTGATGGGTCTGCTTAGTGATGCTGTCAAAGAACCGGATTCCTTTCCTCTCTCTTCACCTTCCACAGATGAGCTTCATTATAAAGCTGGCCCCTCTTCAGGGGAGCACAGTGGTTGCCAGCAGCTCCTGGCTACTTGCCTCTTCACACACATTCAGGGAGGGGGACATGAGTCCTCTCAGAAAAGTAAGGAAGCTTCTTTCAGATCTTGTCCATTCTTAATAGTCCAAACCGATCATCTGTCCATCCCTGAGCCACTAATATAACCAGGGGGTGAATTTCTCTGGAACTGCAGTTTCCTGACTGCATCGAGGCACACTGGGGCACCACAAACAAACTCACAGGGGCACCATGGCAGAAATTTAAATTTTTCAAAAAGAACACAGATATACCTGTCAGACATCACACACAATTCTACTATTAAGTTGTTTGGACCTAACTACTTAATAAACAAAAGTGTTAGATTTGTAGGGGTTTATTTTATTTATTGGTTTGGGTTTGGGTTTCATTTTTTCTTTCTTGGCCTAAAGGCACCATGAAAATATTAATGAGACACTTACAGGTACTGTGAACCAAGAAAGGAACCTTTGGCCTGGAGTCTCAGTCCTGGAGTCAGAGGTGGAATTAGCTTCCCCCAGATTATGGGGGCTGCACAGAGAGGTGTGGATTTACAAGTGAAAACTGGGGTGATTGCTAAGAAAGCAGAGAATAGACGTGTGGGAGGCAACCACAATGTCCATAGGCCCTTGGAAGAGCTAAACCCTGCATTCTTCTTACGGAGAGAATTGCCTTTGTTTAGGAAAATACAATAAGTCCTTTGGGGTGAAAGGTGAGACCCTTGAAGGCTTGGGATCAGCAAGAGATAATACAGCAAAAGAGAAAGCAAAAAGTCCTTTGTTAGAAGTAACAGGAATGTGGAGATAGGGAAA
>NW_006785198.1:1094604-1100591 GCF_000442215.2 Lipotes vexillifer | reverse complement strand
GAAAGAGAAGAGATCTGAACCACAAACCAGAGTTGTCAAGTCTTTGAAGAACACCAGCATTTCATATTCTATTTTAAGTGTCTATATTACTGCAGTACTCCAACCTGCCAAACTTGAGAGAAATCTATTACCCAGCTGAATAGGGTTTTCTTTTTCAGGAAATCAAAGAAAGGCTGAGGTCCCTGCTTAGGTTGACATCATTTAAAAGAGGAATAGCACCTGTAAAATAATTGTGTCTCTGCAGAGATCTAATTCAGTGGAGCCAGAAACAACAGGAGAATAACCTGCCTCCTTTCCCCTACCACCCTCTGCCCCCCAAATTAGTAGAAATTATAGAGAGGGCACAGAATAGTGGTTCTCAATCCTGTCTACATATTTAGAGTCACCTGGGGGAGCATTTAAAAGGAAACAGTGACGTTTTTCCCCACCCTAGACCAAGTAAAAAAAAAATCTCTATGGTTGGGGCTCAGAAATCTATATATTTTTTAAAGCTCCCCAGATGATTCTAACGTGTAGCCAAGGTTGAGAACCACTGGTCTAGGACATTCCACAAATCAAGGAATAGACCTTGAAGGGAAGAGAGACTCCTTAACTTGGGAATGGAGGAGGGGTTGATATGGTTCCTCTTTGTCCCACTTGAATTCTTTTTTTTTTCTTAATTTATTTATTTTTGCCTGCGTTGGGTCTTCGTTGCTGCGTGCGCGGGCTTTCTCTAGTTGAGGCGAGCGGGGGCTACTCTTCATTGCGGTGCACGGGCTTCTCATTGCAGTGGCTTCTCTTGTTGCAGAGCATGGGCTCTAGGCAGGCAGGCTTCAGTAGTTGTGGCTCACGGGCTCAGTAGTTGTGGCTTGTGGGCTTCAGTAGTTGTGGCACACAGGCTCAGTAGTTGTGGCTCACAGGCTTCAGTAGTTGTGGCACACGGGCTCAGTAGTTGTGGCTCGTGGGCTCTAGAGCACAGGCTGAGTAGTTGTGGCACATGAGCTTAGTTGCTCTGCGGCACGTGGGATCTTCCCGGACCAGGGCTCGAACCCGTGTCCCCTGCATTGGCAGGTGGATTCTCAACAACTGAGCCACCAGGGAAGCTCCATGTCCCACTTAAATTCTCTCCACCAAACCAAGATCACTAGAAAAGGCCTGGACTGAGTCGTGAGATCCAGGATCTAGTCCTAGCTTTGCAGTTCACTACCTTTGCGTGATTTGAGGTGAGTCACTTAATTTTTTATCTCTCCAAACCTCCGTAAAAGAGAAGTGGGCTTGATAAAATGACGTCACTTTCCCAAGTTCTCAGAGTACCTTATCAGCATTCACTGTCTGACACTAACAAAGGCCAAATCAGAAGGAAACCACGATTTCTCCTCCCCATTTCAGAAACGTAAAACCTGAAATGCAGAGAGCCCAGGTAACTCCCCACACAAGAGCAGGTGAGGTGAGGACGGCTGCTTTCTTCATCAGCCGTGGTTTGGTCGTCATTTACAGAGGATTTGGGTTTCTTGTACAGGATATGTGGGGACAGCAGTGTTTTTCTTAAATACCAATCCATTTCTTATCAGGGATCTTATTAACTCAGAGGAAGAATAGAAGAGTAAATGGTATACTTACTTGGAAGTTTGATTTCTCTCTCTTTCTTTTTCTGGTTGTTTTTCCTGCTGTCTCCCATAAGTATCTGCTCTTCTTTTAAAATATGGATAGATTTGATAGCTTTCTCCTAAAAACAGTGATTCTCAACCAGAGACAAATTTGCCCCTCCCTCCCGCCCAGGGGAACATCCAACAATATCTGCAGATATTTTTGTCATAATGTGGGGGGCGGGGAAGTGGATGCTTCTGGCATGTAGTGGGTAGAAGACAGGGATGCTGCTAAATATCCTACAATACACAGGACAGTCCTCACAACAAAGAATTATCCAGCCCAAAATGTCAATAGTGCTGAGGTTAAGGAAACCCATCCTAAAACGTGAATGAGATTTGTCACCCCTGTTTCACAGAAATTTCAGTTTCTGAGCATATCACAGTTAAGGTGCTTTTATCCCTGATGCATTTAGCGACAGCAGTGACTCCTGAAGATCAAGTAGCTCATGACAGCAAGAGTGTTCTTCAGTAGGAGGGAATTAAATAGCTGTATAAAATCCCAATATTTATTCAGTTTTTGTGTAACATTATTTACAGGCATTGGAACTACTTATGGGCAAAAATGTCATAACTGTAAGACAATCACAGAAATTGCCTTCAAGAATATAAAACCTGCAGAAGCTTTTGTTACCAGACTTTGAGAGAAGTGGACTTTGGGACCCCTAGAAATTGAGATGTTCAGGCTCCTTCACTGACAAGTTCTGTGGGAGATAAACGGGTTTTGTTTTAAGTATGTATATGTGTAAAAAATGATCTGAAGGACTCACATCAAACTTAATAGTGGGCTTCCCTGGTGGCGCAGTGGTTGAGAGTCCGCTGCCGATGCAGGAGACACGGGTTCATGCCTCGGTCCGGGAAGATCCCACATGCCGCGGAGCAGCTGGGCCCGTGAGCCATGGCCACTGAGCCTGCGCATCCGGAGCCTGTGCTCCGCAACGGGAGAGGCCACAACAGTGAGAGGCCCGCGGACCGCAGTGGTTTCCCGTAGAGAAAGGGAGAAGAGGAAAGAGAAAGATGGGGTAGAGGGGGAGAAACAGGACTTCATCTTTTTTTTATAAATCAGCTTTATTGAAATATAATTTCCATACAATAAAATTCACAAACTTTAAATGTGCAATTCAGTGGGCTTTGACAAATGTATACAGTTGCGTTAAGTCCAATAGAACTTTTAATTTTTCATATTTGAATCTTGTACAAGAAACTTGTGTTTTGTATTGTTTATAATTTGTATTTTGGTTTATAATTTAAAAACATGTTTTTAGAAGAACCGTTCGAAATTATGTAATCATACCGCCCCTCATTTTGTAAAAGTGGCTTACAAAGATGCATGAAGCATAGCAAAATAACATAACTGGAAATGAAAGGGATATAAAAGGAGAAACAATAATTTAAATTGGAGCCAAGTTTAAGAATGCAAACCATGAATTCTCATTTCCCCTTTATACGTAGGACATTCAGACTTTAAGCTTCCAATCAGTCATCTTCTCTTACATGTTTGAGAACTTCACTGAATTTAGGCTCCTATTTAGCAAATCCAATTTGCTCTCCTTCCTTTTAAGTATTCATGATAACTTATACCATCAGTGTTTTTCATAAGCTCATTGAAGGCTAACCCCCAAATATTGTTTGCCCATGAGAAAGCAAGAGTTACATGAGCCAGGTTTTAAAACTAAAGTTATCCTTGGTACTAACAAAGAAGGTAGAGAGTGACTTAAGGTAACTTTCTATGAAAAGCCAACTTCTGCTGAAATTCAGGAACCAAGTCTTATAAAACCATGAAGTCCCCTGTGTAGGGCAGCGGTTTGCTGGAGCCAGCTTCTACTAGCTTACCAGGGTCAATTGTTAACATTCTGGGGAATTTTGACAGCTGGTTGTTAAACATATCCATTATTAAAAATCAGATTACATAAACTTATGATTAAATAAATTTCATTAAAAACAAAGATAATAAATACTTAAAACTGATCGCTTCCTAATTATATTACTACATTTTACCATTAGCTGTGCTCTTACAGTTATTTACATCTGTTTATGTGTGTATGGTGATGTTATGTAACAGTGTGCCCATGCATATCCCTTCCCAATGCCATATTGAGATGTCACTTTGGTAACTTGAAATTGCCTATAGTGAGAATGTTTGCAGCACAGAAATCAGCAAATCTACAAAACAGGACTTGATTGATCATTTTATTGATTGTCTAGACATAAGAAAGTGATGGGGAAATTTTTAGTCACGCAGATTAAACTTAAAAATGTGGGCTTCCCTGGTGGCGCAGTGGTTGAGAGTCTGCCTGCCGATGCAGGGGACACGGGTTCGTGCCCCGGTCCGGGAGGATCCCAGGTGCCACAGGGCGGCTGGGCACGTGAGCCATGGCCACTGAGCCTGCGCGTCCGGAGCCTGTGCTCCGCAGCGGGAGAGGGCACAGCAGTGAGAGGCCCACGTACCACAAAAAATAAAAATAAATTTAAAAAAAAGTGTCATGTGTGTAGCCATGACATTGAGGGAAAAATGAGGAAATATTCTTCCAGTATTCAAAAACTACTATGCACTTCAGCAAAGAAGTCCCTCACATCATTGCCAAACAAGTAAAGTTCCAATATATGCCTTCATTGTTTCATTTGTGTTACTCATTAGCGTAAACAAAATATCACCCAGCAGCCATGTTGGAAGTATAGTGATTTGTCAATTGCAACTATTAGGTTGGCCTCAAATGCACAAGCTCTGCAAAAATCAACAGAAGCATTCTGTGAGAATCAATTGACAATATGAAATTTATAGTCAAGAGTGTTGAAATTTTTATTATTATTTATAAATTGTAAAGGATGCTACCCATCCTTTATATCAGTAAAATGTATAATAAACTAATGTAGGTAATATGTTATCCGCCATATTTACCAGCACACTATTGCCTGGAGCTGAAGATCTCAGGGCACTAAACATATGCTAAAGACTTTTTTGTTCGGCGCCCAGGCTAAGAGTACAGTTAGGTAGAGGGATATAGTTGAAAGTCCCAATGATGATTTTCTTCACACTATTCCAGAAAAAAAAAAAAAAAAGAATGCTCTTTCCTGTGCATAGACGCTTCCCTAACTCCCAGGCAACCCTTTCACAAATGGCCAAGCAGACTGGGTAGAGGATTTTGAATGTCTCAAAGCAAAACAATTACAATTATTGCAAGGAAAATGTTTGAATGTGTGCCTTACTGATGAGATAAGCAAGGAATCATTTACTCAGAGACTAAGCATTAATCCACCAGTGGTGGGGTCTGAGTGAACAGGGCTGGTCCTGGGCATCATTGCAAAGTGTGTGTGTTTGGCCGTTTCTCATCTCTTACCTTGGAGCTTACCCCTCTACTGCTCTAGAGGTGATAATGCCTCTTCACCCACTGTCTTTTTCCATTCCCAAAGGCTTTGCTCTTCCTTCATCTACTTAAAAAATAGAGTAGCTAGCTCTGGAAACCAACCTATGTAGTCTAGTAGCAAACTCGGATGACTTCAGAGGCCAGACCTTCTCTGTCTAAAATGCACTTAAATGCAAACTTTTCAATATATGTGCATGTCAAATAAATTGTATCTACAAGAAAAATTAGCCCACAGGCTGTCAGTTAGTGAGCTCCGAGTCTAATCTTTCAAGGGCTATTGGCAAGGTGGTAGATTGGTGTGACAGGAAAAAGGTGGGCATTTGGAGGCTGACTCACCTGGACCTGAATCCTGGATTTCTGTCTTAATGTGTGACCTTGGAAAAATTACTGAATTATCTGAACCTTGGCTTTCTTATCTGTAAAATGAATTGTTAAAGAAAGAAATAAGTGAAGATAGATAAACCATCAATAAAGAGAAGATAGCTCAATAAACATTCCAGTTCTTTCTTGCTGTTGAATGACCCAGGGGAAACTGGAAGATCACCCAGCTCCCAATACCCAAGGAAGTTAAATTTTGATGATGAGATTTTAGGAGCTGAATTTAGGGTGCAGGTATCTGAAGAAACATAGCCAGGGCATGACCTCAGTAGCCAAGTAGGCAGCTGTCTACTGTACTTATTCAAGACATAAGAATAAGACTGTGGGAGATTTGCTTCTGCTACAGGACTAGTCTTAGAGAAGCATGGCAGGGGTAAGAAGGAAAGGTAGGATGCCAGACTTTGCATTTTGGAAGTACTTTGGTCTGATTTTTTTCCTCTCCACTCCTTGAGTCAAAAACTTAAATCAGGGCTTCCCTGGTGGCGCAGTGGTTGAGAGTCCGCCTGCCGATGCAGGGGACACGGGTTCGTGACCCGGTCCGGGAAGATCCCACATGCCGAGGAGCGGCTGGGCCCGTGAGCCATGGCCGCTGGGCCTGCGTGTCCGGAGCCTGCGCGTC
>NW_006785198.1:1090438-1094568 GCF_000442215.2 Lipotes vexillifer | reverse complement strand
AAAAAAAAAAAAAAAAAAAAAACTTAAATCAGTGCTGTGACTACCCATAGAAGCTCCCCTTGTTCCTTCTGCCCATGCCCTGCTCCCCAGCCCTCCACAGAGCTCAGAGTGGTCCTGTAAGAGTATGGGGGTTTTTTCCCAGCCTTCCACAGAAACCACTGTGTTTGAAGATGCCTTCCAGAAATGGTTTATGCGACTTGTGGTTGTAGTTTGAATAGTAGAATTCTTCCCTCTACATTTTCACGTGTGCCATATGATCTGAGTAAAGCAGCAGCTCCAAAGATGAGATAATATGTGGAGGAAATGTCAGCTAGCTTGGAAGGGAATATTTGGCATTGAAAGTTTGCCCAGATTTAACTAAAAAGAACCATGTAACCTCATTCTTAGGATCACAGCCCATCAATTCAGAGAGGTTGTTTAAAAGACAACCTCTCTCAGGTTATGTTCATTTTGAGCTGATCCATGGAAAAATCATTTAAAAATGAAAACATGATATCAATTCTAGAATGTTATTCATAGCTGTTTGACTCAGCCTTAAAAGGACTGCAAGGACTTGATGGCTGGTGTATTGTCAGACTCTTAATAAACTGTTGATGGGTGGGTGGATAAATAAATGTATGAATGATTTTAGATATTCAGGAGCAATGAAAAGTGTGCTTGAGCATCATATACTGTATATCTCAATAGACTCTATAATGAGTTGCTTTATTGAGTTGGCTCCATTTTGATATGCTGAGATGAATACATATGTATATTTCATAGGAAGATCAATTATGAGCAAGACAAAAATGTGCTCTGTTTCCTAAACATCTTTAAATACGTTCTATATAACTTTGCTTCGGTATTTGACCAATGCATCCTACATTGTTCTGTGAAACAACATAGCCTGGGAATTTTTTTCAGAATAATTGATGTACTACAAAGAAACCATGAGTAACAAGTGGGAGAATGAAACTGCCTTCCAGACTTTTGGATGAGAAAATTCCCAGAAACGTTGGGAACTGCCGGAAATGCCTGGTTGTTAATGCAACTAGCCATGCAAATTATCTTGGGCTGGAAGCCAGACATTTCCCACACTGTTTTTTGACAGCTCCCCTCTAGGGAGCAAGGCCGATTCCTCCAAACCGGCAGCTGTGTAACAGACCACCACAACGTGGCCAAGATGATTCTCAGAGCCGTTTCCTCTCACGGCTGCGTGCCTTCTTCGTTAAAGAGATGCCTCTGTCAGGAGTGAGGCTGACTTTCTTTTTACTGCTAGTTTACCCTTGGCCTACCTTAAATTATAGATTATCATCTCCCGAAAGCAGAATCCGTGACCAAGTTACCTTTGCATCTCTTTCCCGTTCCCACCTCCCACTGCCATCGCGCCCGGCCTGAAGGGGGCGCTCCAAGAGGACAGTTGAATTGAACGGAACGCCGATTGTATCCAGTCCTGATGATAGTCAATAATTACTCTCTTTTACATAAAGTGGAATAACTCCTTCGGGAAATGGCAGAAATGAGAAAAGACATTTAGAGCAGAGACTTAACCTCTCAGATACTCCCCCAAAGCCCTGTAGAACTGCTGCGTGTTACCCGGAGTCCGGGGCCTCTCGGGAACTTGTGGCATGGGGACGGATTAGCGGTTTTCTCCTTTCCGTGCTGGCTCCCAGCACAGCCAGAAGCAGGAATTATAGCCCCCGGTGTTAAAAGAACACTTTACACACTCTGGAGCTCTGGAGCAATACACCGCCTCCACCCCTTTTTAGGAAAAAATGTTGGGACATGGAACTAAACAGCCTAGCCGCCACATTCTCGGAATATTTGAAATGATACTCATCTTTTAACAAAGGCTTCTGTGCATCCACAAAGCGGAAGCAGACCCTGTTCCTCTGCCTAGCGCTGGCTCTGTCCTTGGGAGCCTGAGCTCTTTGAGGTGATGCCCTGCCAGGCGGGCCGGGAGCACATCCTCACATCCTCGCAGTGCCATTTCAACACCACAGGGGAGAGATGCTAGAGAGGCACACAGTCTCCTGAACCTTTTTCTGTGTATTCCCCTCTGGATGGCAAGCACCCTGCATTGTGTATATACATGCGTCTTCTGAACCCAGCCATAAATAAATGCAAGCTGTCTTATTCAGACAATAACAACATATAAGAGAAAGAAAAACAATCACTATCAGGAAAAGAAAAACCTGTTCTTTGTCCCAAAAGAGAGAAACCCTTTGTGTTCAGAATAAACACCTTTAGCTTTTTCATGGAAAAAATGTATTTTTTGTTTATTATCTATAGTTACCACTTCCTAAATCCTTTCAGTTTAGAAAGACTACGCCTGACAGAGCTTTTGTATTTTTCTTTCCACAGTTAAGCAGAGCCACTCACTGCTCCAGACAGGGTCTGTTCTAGTACTAAAGGTCATTTCTTTTGGCACAGATTTTAACCTGTCTTAAAATGATAACCATGCGGTCTTGATAAATTATTTGAAAAGCTTCTCCTAAGGTGGCTTTGGTGGTTTTGTTAAGACATTTATTTTAAGAGTATCTCTCAATAGAATTTATCAGTGAATTACTTTATGTATTCCCAGCATTAAATTATTTCTGCTCTAAGAATATTCTAACTCCTTTCCTCACAGTGATGAAAGAAATGAAGCTATCCTCAAACAGTGCTAGGTTGGGTACTGACCTTATGTCAGTAATTTTAGGAATGTTCCCACCAGAAGTTATCAGTTATAAATATAAGGCCCAGAAGAGAGAGAAACATTAAAGAGTGAGGAAAAACAGCAATTAGAATTTCACATAAATACCATCAACTGGAGAACAACAAATCAAGCACACGGGAAGAGAATGGTATTGTTCAAGCTGGGATGTGGGGAGATGGGAGGGAACATGGAGAGAGCTGAAGGCCGGGTAAATAAAGCACACCAGGAAAAGAAGGATTAAGTCTCCATTATTCCAGAGAAGATGGGCACTTTCTGAGGTAGGTTTCTCTGCAACCTTGGAGATTCTAGTTTGTTCCTTCACTGATAAACAAAAAGTCAGCAGTGATATCATCCTTGATAACACTTCCTCTGGAATGTATAACATTCCATGTTTCTGCTTCATAGTCACCACCGGACATGCATGAGTCAGACTGAGAGGTGGGGAATTTGCTGGGCTGCTCATGGGACCATTGAAGTTATAGTCAAGGCTTATGAGGTGTGGACTTGCTATGCTTCTTTCTCTTTCAACTCATCTTGTACTAAGAGCCACAGGTGATTTCTTTACCTCAGAATAGGCTATCTTAAGTGTGAGGTTAAAGGGCAAAGCTTGCCAGAACAGTAGATGGAACTGCAGACTGGAAACCTGAACCTTGTTTGTCTGGTCATGCTGTCGTAAAATACTAGTAGCTAATCAAGGGCTTAGTACAGCACCAAATTATATTCATTATCTTCACTTATCTTTCACAATAAGTATGTCAAAGACTATTATTATCCCAATTTTATAGATGAGGAAACTAAGAAGTAAGAAAAAAGCTAGAATTTCTATAGCTCACAAAGGATACAGCAGAGACTTAAACCCAGGTCTTTTTCCAGAGTTCACCGTCTTAATGTGTCCTCTCCTACACAATAATAAAGGGAAGCTACTATTATTATTTTTTTTTTTTTGAAAGCAGCCAAAAGAAAGTCTGCCTAGGATATAATTAAATAGAAATTCATAATAGAGGAGAGCTACTTGGGTCTGGATTTTTTTTCTCTTAAACAAGCCTCTTCATATTATTTTTGGGCACATCCATTTTATAAAGAGGGCTAAATTGAATATGTTGTTAATTTGCTTATAATAGTTCTAAATTGTCCATGTCCTTGAATAGATAGAAGGTTTCGCAGGCTGGGCTCTAAGGAAGAACCCACCCTACCCGTGGGTAATCCACCCTATGGACCTATCCCCTCAGGGAACAATTTAAATTAAAAAGTGCAAAAGAGGGCTTCCCTGGTGGTGCAGTGGTTGAGAGTCCGCCTGCCGATGCAGGGGACATGGGTTCGTGCCCCGGTCCGGGAAGATCCCACATGCCGCGGAGGGGCTGGGCCCATGAGCCATGGCCGCTGAGCCTGCGCGTCCGGAGCCTGTGCTCCGCAACGGGAGAGGCCACAGCAGTGAGAGGCCCGCGTACCACAG
>NW_006785198.1:1073485-1090426 GCF_000442215.2 Lipotes vexillifer | reverse complement strand
CGTCCGGAGCCTGTGCTCCGCAAATGGGAGAGGCCACAACAGTGAGAGGCCCGCATAACGCAAGAAAAAAAAAAAAAAAAAAAAAAAGTGCAAAAGAGATGTCCAGTCAAGTCGAAACTGTACCGTGTCACAACAGGATTACACACTAAAAGAGAATGAATAGTACCATGGTTAATTTTGACCATAAATTTAAAGTACCAAATAAGTGTGAAAAAGTAGATGATATGGTAGTTTGTAGGAGAGAGATTTTGCTGCAGCTCTGGAAGTCAAGAAAGAGCAAAGTGAGATGATTAATAAATAAAATTTTGAGTTGCACAGATCTGGGTTTAAATCTACCTTTATGACCTTGAGCAAGTTATTTGACCTCTCTCAGTCCAATTTCTTCATCTGTAAAACGGGAATTTGGGGATTCAGTAATAAATGTAAAATGTTTAGCATGGAGCTCTGCCTGTTCTTATTATAATTGTCTATTTGTCTGACAGTCTCCTCCATTAGGCTGTGACCTCTTCAAAAACTGGATTTATGTCTGTTTATCTTTTTGTCGCTGAGCCTTTGATATAGTGCTTAAGCTCATCCCCACTCCTGTTGTTTCCTTCTGTGTGAAGGATATTCCATTATCGTATCATTCCTGGTTTCTGTCTGCTCTTGACATATTCCCCACTTGGAGAAGAGAATGGATTACCTGATTGGTGAGTCAAGAAGGCCTTACCATCTGTACTCTTCACATCCTCTTGGGAGTGAAGTTTCTGCAGGGAGCGTGGCGTCTCTTCTGCTCTTCCACACCGTAAATCTTACTGTCCAGTGCCTCCATGACTTAGTAGACAAGAGACCTAACTCTGGGGTCCTATGATATGAGGCCCATTTCCACACAAATATTGAGGGGTAAAGGAAGACCTAGCTGGAAAGATAGATTAGAACCAGCCAGTGAAAAGATCTTCTTATACCTCCATGGCATGACATTTTGGCAGATTCCTTAAAACATATAGATAATGATAAAGAATGGAAAGAGTCTACATGAGTAAGCCCAAAATCATACTTCTTTTTGTTTTTAATGTTTGGATATTTTTGGCGTGGGGGAGGGGTGCAGGGGAATGGGGAAGGTTGTTCTTGGCATTTTTGTTTTAATTTGCTGAGGGGCTGAAGATGAGATATCAATATTTTAAGTTCTTTGCAAAATTCATTTTTGTCTTATTTTTAAGTTATTTTCTACTAAGGTACTAATAAACCCTTCATTTGATGAATGGACCTGCTAAGTCAGTTTTTCTCCAAGTGTGGTCCAGGGACCATCTGCCTCAGAATTACCTGGAGGGCTTCAGAATACAAATTACTATGCCTCACCACAAACCTGCCAAACCAGAATCCCTGGGGGCATGGCCTTGGAATATGATTTTAACATTCTCCCCAAGGGATTTCTATGTTCATTGTATTAAGGGCAGCACCTGCCAACAGACAAGTGAATTCAATTTAAATGTACCTAGAAGAGGAAATTATGTTTGTGTGTGTGTGTGTGTGTGTGCAGTTATTGCTAAATCAGTTAACTGACCATTCTGATTACTGCTATGATCCTTTTTCCCTATAGACCAGAGCAGCCCTGCTTACTCAGCTGAGGATATCATCAAAACCCCAGCTGGGCCTTTTGTCTATGTGTCTTTCTGATAGATCTTATGAAAAAAATAATCGTTTTAAAACCCTTAAAAACTTAGAGACTGGGCTTCCCTGGTGGCGCAGTGGTTGAGAGTCTGCCTGCCGATGCAGGGGACACGGGTTCGTGCCCCGGTCCGGGAAGATCCCACATGCCGCCCAGCGGCTAGGCCCGTGAGCCGTGGCCACTGAGCCTGCACATCCGGAAAACTTAGAGACAAACACATACTTTTAAAAGAACAAGAAGAACCCTTACAAGTCGTCCAAAGAATTGTAGCTACAACCAGTTTTCCTCTTATGGTTCTAAGTGTCTAGAGGTAATAGACGGGAACTTCAACACAGAGGAACATTCTTAGGTATGGATTGCAAGCTTTTATCCCACCACACTGCCCTCCTTCTGTTGGCAAGTGTGGCAGACGCTCTGCTTAGGCCTGCTTTGTTTCTCGTTATAGATCATGCAACAGATGAGTGACCACCGCTACGACAAACTCACTGTGCCTGATGACACGGCCGCAAACTGCTTATATCTAAATATCCCCAATAAAGGCCACGTCTTGCTGCACCGAACCCCAGAAGAGTATCCAGAAAGTGCAAAGGTAAAAAAAAAAAGTCCTTCCTGCCACAGCAGCTGAGTAGGCCTCCCTTTGCAGCCTTCCTGCCTAGGGATTTTCTTCACAATAGAGTGACAAATAACAGGGCTTCCTTTTCCCCTATACACATCATTAGGAAAGCCAAAAGGATAAAATTATTTATTTATTTATTTATTTATTTATTTTTATATGATGTTTTTTAACATCTTTATTGGAGTATAGTTGCTTTACAATGGTGTGTTAGTTTCTGCTTTATAACAAAGTGAATCAGTTATACATATACATATGTTCCCATATCTCTTCCCTCTTGCGTCTCCCTCCCTCCCACCCTCCCTATCCCACCCCTCAGAATGGGAGAAAATATTTGCAAGTGAAGCAACTGACAAAGGATTAATCTCCAAAATTTACAAGGATAACATAATTTAGGGCCAAAGGAAAGTTTATTTAACTCGCTCTTCTCCTTAGTGTCATTGGTCACTAATGCATGCAAAGTAATTGAGATGATCATGCCTGGTATTCAGACCTTTTCAAATGAGTATTTGGATCTCCCAAGTCTGTGCTCCAGCTCTGATTAAATGTACTTCCTGACACTGACATGCTCATTAAGCATAGAGACGTACAATTAGATGGCCAACTGCGTCATTGTTTTCTGACAAATCTAAGCTGCCCCTCATCAGAGGGTCATTTGTTTCTTCAGTCAGAGAAGTAGGAATGACCCAAAGAGAAGGGTGCTCAAAAGCAGGGGCTACACATCCTAGGCAACAAAGGCCTGAAAGGATAGAACAAGAAGAAATATAAATATAGCACACTTGGAACCAGCCAACTGGTCCCTCCAAGCAGCTCTGCATTTATGTTCCAACCAGGGAATTGCCCCCTCTGTATGGAATTCTTTCCTGGTCTGAGAAAATCTTCCCAGTCTTTCAGGGCACTCTGCCAGTCTCATCTGTATACTTTGGTAATTTCAATTTAATCATAACAAGCAGATTAAGGGTGTTGGTCCATAGATCCTTCAAGAGTTCATATCTGTTTTAGGCATTTCAGTATGTTCCTCTCTGTCCAGAGGAGCAAGATATTTATAGTAAGCAGAAGAGTCTTAGTAACCACTGATCTCTCTCTCTTTTTTTTTAATCTTAAGCTTTAAAACTTTTAGGAAATAGGTTATGCTACCTTATAAATATGCAATACTGTATAATTACTAGACTTATCCTCCTAGTCAGGATCCCCCTCAGCAGATTAAAAAGAGAGCAGGGGGGCCTTCCCTGGTGGCGCAGTGGTTGAGAGTCCGCCTGCCGATGCAGGGGACGCGGGTTCGTGCCCCGGTCTTTAAATGACCCACGTGGCTTGCATTCTATTTTTCTTGGGTAATACTGCTCTAAAGACCATGCTTTCCCAGCAACACACAGGCCTCTCCTGTGTTCCTAAGTCCTACATAAGACAGGCTAAGCAGACCAAACCCTGCATCAACACATCTTAATTTCAGTGAGGCTGCCCAAATGCATTCTTAAAAATTCCGGGGGCTTCCCTGGTGGCGCAGTTCGTGCCCCGATCTGGGGCACGCCTGCTGGGTTCGTGCCCCGATCTGGGAGGATCCCAAGTGCTGCGGAGCGGCTGGGCCCGTGAGCCATGGCCGCTGAGCCTGCGCCCCCGGAGCCTGTGCTCCGCACCGGGAGAGGCCACGGCGGTGAGAGGCCCGCGGACAAAAAAAAAAAAAAAAAAAAAAAAAAAAAAAAAAAAGAGAGCAGGGGAAGAGGATAAATATTTTTTTTTCTTCTTCCATGGCTGAAAGTGTGAACCTGAGGAAAATATAGGACCCCTGATCCCCTGGACTGGGGCTTAACCAGCTCTCAGATGAATAGTGGGTCTCACAATTTAATGTGCATCAGGGTTGTTAAAAATACAGGTTCCTAGACCTCCCCACCCTAGAATCTGCAATGTCAGTAAGCACCCTGGTCACTGAACTCACTTGGAGAAACACAGCTCTGGATCATTCATACCCCTTCAGCCACATCAATCATCCAATAACGAGATGATCATTAACTGCTTCTGAATTCAGCCCTGGGTCTACCACCAAAAACAGTAACATCATGTTTATTGAGTGCTTCCCCTGTGCCCGGCACTGTGCCAGGCACACTGCATGTACTATCTTATTCATTCCTTACAGCAGCCCTGTGAGGGTGCTATTATTACTCCAGTCTTACAGAGAAATAATCCCAAGGGGATGCCACTTGACCGAAATTACACTTGGAGCAGTAAGTTGGCAGAACTGGGGCTGGAACCCAACTCTGTGTGGTTCCAGCACTCTTAATTAACCACTGTACCAAAGTACATCCTACAGAAGCATGGTAGATTGTTTTTAGGCAGTGTATTTTCAAGTGATTTTGCCTTTTTTTAAAAGAAAAAGTGTTCTTTGTTTTATCATCAGAGGAAAAATCTGTGGACTGTTAATTTGAAGGTTTGACACATGCTTTCTTTCTATTCGTGTCAAAAGATGCTCTAAAATTCACACACCTGTAATTTAAAAGCAGTCTGACCTGAAATCCTTCACTTAAATTATACTTTGTCAAGTTTTTCCAATGGTCTTATTAAGGAAAGGAACATTATAGTTGAGAGGGTTTTGAAGCGTGGAGAGAGAGTCATACTCAGCCTGGAAACACGTCCACCAACTTTCATATATCACTTAATCTAGCAATGACAAGGGCAGAGTAAAGGCCTTTCTAGTAACAACCACATTTCTGACACATCTTTGGCTTTGAGGTTAGAGCGTAGAGCTAGTGGTTAACCAATGCTGCTAGCTCTCTGGGTATCGCTGTAGGCATGTGTGTGGTCTTGGTTCCATGCATATCTTGGGGTTCAATGGGTGAAAAGCCTAAACTTACAAGCTAAATGAATCCTCTACCCCAGGTGGAGGGGGTGGGCCTGGGGGCCAGGGAAGACAGAGGCAGAAACATAAGCCTTCTCTACTTTTCCTTGATTCCTCCTGCAGGTTTATGAAAAGCTGAAGGACCATATGCTGATCCCCGTGAGCCATTCTGAAATGGAAAAGGTGGACGGGCTGCTGACCTGCTGCTCGATTTTAATTAACAAGAAAGAGGACTCCTGAGTCACAGTCCCTCCCTTGTTGCCGGCAATACTGCACTTGTAAGGCCGATAACTGTACCCATTCCTACCGTTTTCATTGACAATCTTTTATGCCACTCTGCTACTAACTCTGGTCTACAATTCTAAATTTAATTGCTTCGTTCTGTACCTCCCCCAGCCCCTCCCCTCGAGGTGGTACGTAAACTGTGGATTTGCTCAATGAATTAAGCCATCTAGAAAATATAGAGCTAATGAATTATTCAAATGTGATTAATAATTGTAAGGAAACACTCATTTTAGTGTTTGTATTATCAGTGTGAAAATCGTTTATTTGCCAACATAAACCGAAGAATGTCTTCTTGATCAGTCAGCTAAGCTGGATTTTCTTTCTGTATATCATTAATTATCTTTGGCTCCTATGAAATTCCCTGGTCTGTGGATCCTCCTCCTTTCCCTCTTTGTTTCCTTCTGAAGTATGAAAACTTTCCCACTTCTATCACAGTCACCTTGACCTTGGGTAGAATCCGGGGTCTTGCCTTCTGCACATCTTCCTGCAGGTCGACCCTGTCTGCCAGCAGTCTTTCTGCCTCGCCGTTACATCTTCTGCCGCCACCACCACTTTCCCCCAGAGGGTCAAACAGGCCCCTCAGCAGAACTGTGACCAAAATCAGAGCGGCTGTTTAGGGGAGAGTTCACTGCACAGAGGCACATCCCAGTGGGGTTTGCCCCAGAGATCTAAATTCTAGAAGTAGGGCACCACACCTAGGAAGGTGAATTCAGCACCAGATGGTTGCTAGGGGATTGCAGATCAAGAAGCTTGGACACACCCCATGAGTACAACACTTTAGAAAGTCTTTAAGTCACATTCCATGAATTTTTGCTTTATTACTGGCCATACACAGACCTTGGGGAATAAACTTATTTTTTTCTTTCAATTTACTTTCATTTCCCCCCATTGTGACTCACCCTGTTTCCAGGCTTCTACCCCTTAATCTACAGAGTTATTTTTTTGCTGAACTACAGAGTTATTTCTTTCAAAAGAGACATTACATCTAAAAATGATGATTGATGGTCTAGTGCGAGCCAGATGGAGCATGTTCAGGAAGTGATAGGCCTGGTGCTTGAAATCAGCCGCAGACGATGGACAATTCTACTTTGAAATATCCATGAATATTTACTGTGGAATTCAATTAAAACTTCTCTCCTCTGTAGCCTTCCAGTCACACAACCTTAAACTGACACGAATCTCTTAACAAAGAACAATGCCGCAGTGAAGGGAGAGATGGTTGTCTTTTACTTAAAGGAAAGAATCAGTCTTTTAGCAGACCAGGGAAACGGTACTTGCCAAGGAATGGTGACTGATCCAGGCATGTTATCAAACTTCCCAGTCATCTCCACCTTTCCTGTATTGCCTGTGGCTAAGATTAAGATTCAGGGGGTTTAAGGAATGCTGCTTCAAGTCTTGCTAGGCTCACCTGACGTGTTTGTAATAAGACATTCCTCATGTTCGGTGACCAAGAGAGAATACCTTCATTCATTTCATCTCCCCCTGAGCAAATGGAAGTGAGAAACCTCTGAGCAAACCCAGACAACCTTAACTACTCTTTTTTTCATTTATTCGATCATTTTATGTCAGACTTGGAAGAAGTCCCTTCTCCTTCTTTTTCTTTTTGCTTGACTTTAATATTCGTATCACGTTCAAATATCTAATTTCATGCATCCTATGACTGAAACGTATCTTGGTCACTGTCATATTTCCAACTGTCTCATCATGGGTGAATAATATGTTTTTACCACAGAGAGAATGAATGTTACCCACCTGCCCAAGTTAATAAAGAAAAATTGTCCTCAGTAGTTATGATTGCCCTTTGGGGTTAAATCCGGCCCTATGCTGGCAAAAACAGAAATCCTCCCTCAAAAACAACCACAGGAAAACTCACTCAATCAGCCGCTTCAGTCTTAATAGTACAGCTAACTGGCATATAATTTCCAATATCTTTATTTCTAGCTTTCCAAACTAAAGAACTGTTCTCTATTATGTTTGGTAAATGGCAAGTGAATCGATTTTTCTTTTGAACCATTTGTTCTACAGAAGGCTGTTTTCACTTTTCCTTTTCTTTGCATCTTTCTTTCTCTTTGTCTCAAGAAATCACTTAGAATCTATGTGCCTCTTCGACAGAATCTTATTCTGCACTTGCTATATCACCTACAAGGCAGGCTTCTTTGGACTCTCTCTGTGATACGATGATGTGAAAACCTAAAATATTTGCAGCATAGTAGTATTATTTCTTTGGTGTACTCATCAGCATCACGTTATCTTTGAAGAGGAAAGGCAACCCGCTACCCCGTTACCTAGGTTCCCCTCTTGTCCATTGTGATTTATAAGGAAAAGCTAACAGAAACTGCTTTTTGACATTATAAAGACATTAGAGATTGTATTTAAGTAAATAAAAGTTGAGTCAGAATCACGTGGTCAGTAAGATTCGACTTACTAAGGACAATATAGAGAAAGTACATGATTTAGCATTATTTCTTCAACAGTGATGAATTGCTATAGAAATCAGCAGGCAGCTCTCTCTACTGCGTATTGATTGCTCTTTTAAGCTACTGTGAACAGGCTACTAAGGCCATCTCTTCATCTCGAAGGGGGGAAATAGTCTGTAGATGAACAATGTGACTTATTTAGAGTTGCATGTTAGTCTTCGTAATTATTTACTCCTTTACATTCTACAGAACTCAGACATGATTTCCACATGGTGTTAGATTCGTGCATTTTATCGTACTGACCATCCTGTTACAGCCAGTGTACGGTTATCCACTCCGTGTGCCAAAACCAGTAATGCCTTTCACGGCCCTTTAGTCCAGGGAAATTCTGCACTGATTTTAGTCTCTTGCTGTGCTGATCCTACAAGTATACCAATCACGATGGAATAAAGTGTGAGTTGTACTGTGATCAATAGCCTATGTCTCTTTTTTTGCAACAGAAACTGCTGTGGTGAATGAAGTCACCATCTCTTTGTTACCAGAGATGGGAAATTTTTGTTTTTTTTTCTCTTGTCCTATAAGCTATGGAATTAGAAATACTTACCTGTAAGTCAACTGCTATCAAAAGCTTGGATTAAAATGATAATCAAAGGATACTTCATACTTCTGGTGCTTTAAAAGTATGCATATTATCCACGTGTGGTCGGGAGATCTTGATTTCACATATGCTCCTCCTCACAAAGGCTTCCCTTGTTCCTTTGACTCCTGTCGTCAGCACATTATAATATGGCTCAGTTATGGAGACAGTTGAAAGATTTTTTCCTGTGTTCATGCAAGAGTTTGGTTTTGCTTTTTGTTTATTTTATAGTAAGAGTTTTTTAGGAAATATGAAGGTTTTTTTTTTTTTTTTTGCGGTCCGTTGCGGAGCACAGGCTCCGGACGCGCAGGCTCAGCGGCCATGGCTCACGGGTCCAGCCGCTCCGCGCGCGGCACATGGGATCTTCCCAGACCGGGGCACGAACCAGTGTCCCCTGCATCGGCAGGCGGACTCTCAACCACTGCGCCACCAGGGAAGCCCCTTATGAAGGTTTTTTTAATAAGACTTTTTATTTCCAACATTTTTTTTCAAACTGAAAGTAGCTTCTTTGTTCTCTTTTTCTGACTGTAAAAATAATAACCGCTCACTGCAAAAATAAAAATCAAACCTTACCCCAAAAAACATAAAAACAAAAGTAAAGGAAAAAAATTACCCCAAATTTTATCACCTACAGACAGCTACTATTAGCATCTTGGAGAATATCCTCACATCTAGGACTAGATACAGATATAAATATGGAATGATTGTACATAATCATGCTGTTCCATAGCCTGCTTCCTTCACTTAGCAATATATTGTGGCCATCTCTCCATGTCAATAAATATAGATCTACATCATCAACTTTAACAGCCCTGAATAATTCACAATAAGGTTGTCACAGCAGCTCTTTCTAATTTATGTGGAGTGTTCTATCACAGGTGTTTGGTGTGCCCACATTTCTAGTAGCCAGGGGTCTTTAGGCTATCAAACATGTTCTGCTTATAAGCTCTCACACACCCCGAGGGTTAACTCAATCCGTAGTCCTCTTACCATAACTGAAGGGTACATGCAGAAGCCCATCGGAAGCACAAACCAGTACTAAAATCCCTTGGAGAGGTCATTGATTTAGTCACACCGCTCAGTTGACGATGCGTCAGTTACTTCTCCATTATTTAGGCTGCCATTAACGTGGACAATGAAACTAAAAACTGCCACCTGCAAACCTTCTCTGGGCCGCCACAGGAAATGGAACCTTCCACCCACGTGCCAGAGTTCAGTGCTACTCTTAGAGGAGAGAGGGAGACACTTTTTTTTTTTTTTTTGCGGTACGCGGGCCTCTCACCGTTGTGGCCTCTCCCGTTGCGGAGCACAGGCTCCGGACGCGCAGGCTCAGCGGCCATGGCTCACGGGCCCAGCCGCTCCGCGGCATGTGGGATCTTCCCGGACCGGGGCACGAACCCGTGTCTCCTGCATCGGCAGGCGGACTCTCAACCACTGCGCCACAAGGGAAGCCCGAGGGAGACACTTTTTAAAGCAAGAGTTAGCAGGGCTCCCCTGACTGGTCCCCCCAGCCTTGCAGAGAGTGGAGGAAGGTAAGAATGAGCAAAATCCCCTCTCACGACAAGCTGCAGATTCTGGAAATGGGAATTTGCTGAATGAAGAATGCTGGTCAACAATCATTTTAGACACATGAGCACATGTTTAGCAAGTTCCCACACTCTGCCAGGCTCCTGGGTGCAGCTCCTGTCTTTCGAGAGCTGACAGTCTGGGAAGGGCAGGGAAGGAAGACCACACAAGCACCCCGATGATCACAACACAAAAGACGGTAAGGGAGGAACCAAAAAGAATGGTGCGGTGGTGGTTCCCAAGTAGGGGAGACCAGACAGAGGGCTCAGGGTTTAATCTGGGCTTGAAAGGTCAGCTCTGGCTTCAAGAAGCCAGGATAGAGGTCTGGGGAACAGCAAGACAAAGGCATGGAGGTGGGAGAGCACAGTGTACACCTCAGAAGCACCTACTGTGTGCCCGTTAACCTGCCTAGGCCCTCAGGATACAATGGTGATTGTCCTTGCTTTCCTGGAATTTACATCCAAGTAGGAAGACAGACATTAAACAAGTTACAGGAAGCATGATAAACATTATGAAAGGAGAATGGGGTTCTCAGAGCACGTGGTAGAGGCAAGCAAGTGGATTTGTTTGGCTGAAACAGAGACAAATATAAGAGCACAGTGAGACAATGTAGGTTGGAATGTCAAGGGCCTTGGGTATTTGGACAGAATTTGGCAATCTGTGAGTGTCCCCTGAAGACTTTTGGGCCAGGGAGTCATACAAATGGAGCTTGATATGGCAGCATTGTATAGGATGAATGGGAACTGAGACTGGTGTTCTTCTAAACTTAATCTCCCCAAATTTAATGCATCATTTAAACATCTCATCACCAAAATGGAACCTGAGAGCTCGACAATTAACTCTATATTTTCTCTCCTGAAAAACAGATTAATAACACCTTTCCCTCCCAACTACAAAGGGACATTTTCAACGCAAATGAGATAAAAAGACTAAAAGGTTCTTTGGAAGAAAGGTATAATGTAAATATCATTATCATCGTCATTATCCTCATTAACTCCTATCACAGCAAGTCTGGAGCCCATCAAAATGTCATCTTCTGTTTGAAACATCAATCACCTACTCCAGAAATAACTCAGGATTTTCATAATTGATGCCTGTAAGCTGGCCTGACAGCTTCCATGGTGAATTCACAGGTTTCCTTGGTACCCAGCAAGGCTGCTCCAAAGACATACCTGCCTTAGGGAACTGTTGGCAAATCTGAATGGCCCTCATCTCCCTTCCCCCTCCAAACACTCATTTTTAACTCAGTGAAAGCAGGACCACTTATAGCAGAAGATAACGGGAGTTATCAGGCTTTTAGGAGAACGTGTAAGTGCCAAGTATGTTAGTCGCTATAAATAAATATAAGATTCAAACCAGTCTGCCCTCTAACCACTTGGTAAAATATAGCCTGGGCTGGCTTGTGACATGAATGCTTAAAAGCAGTGATGGGTCCCTAGGTCTCAGGAAGCCCCCTCTATTTATAAATAGAAAGTTTAGTCATTTGGCTATGAATAACAAGAAAGAGCTTGGGTGAATTAACACAAGCCTCTGAAGGTAGTTTTACTTTTCCTGTGCTTAAACTTTTTTAAATAATTTTTTTTAAGTTCCTAAGGACTCTTATTGATTAGACAGGGCTTTGAGCCAGAACTCGACAACTGCTCAAAAATTAAACTAGGAAAACGTGTGCTATGTGTTGAAATTTCCCATATCCCATCAGGGTACAAGACTGCATATTTCAGACTTTGCATATTTCACACTAACGCAGGAAAAGTTCAGGAACCAAACAAGTTCTCATTCCAAGCAACAGTCGAGCTATGTAGAAATGTTAGGTCTTCTACCTCTGGAAAGAGCTTGTGGAATAAAGAGAGTCGTGGTCATGGATCCAACAGAGACTTAAAATTCCAGGGCAGGATATGAACAAAGTCATCTGTTTTGTTTACATGGGACTCAGATGAGCATATGAGGTCCCCCTAGGATTAATGTTAGGACAGCAACATGGGGCTTTCTTTCTTTCTAGGTTTAATAATAATTGAGGGAGACAGAAGGAACACTATTACCATGGCAAGGTGGTAACAAAGAGTCTATCTGATAAGAAATAGAATTCACCCCCACTTGGATCAAATTGAAGAGATTCTAATGAAGGTCTGTTTCAAAGGTATGGATATTCAACAGACAAACAAGGGATGGTGGGTGAGACACCCAGAAACCAGCTGTCAGCATCACGCCTAGGCCCAACAGGACAAGGACAGGAAATCATACCACTGGATCTGGGACAGAGAAGGAAGGGCCACAGCTCTGGCCAGAGACCAGGTTCCAGAGCCTCTCTTCTCACTGTCTGACCTGCTGGCACTCCCCATCGATTGAACACAATGGCAAGATGGTTAGTGAGGGGTCCCAGGTGATGCCCCTGCAGGGGCCAGCACAGAGCTGGCAGAGAAGGGTAGAAAAAGGATCTGGAAAGGGTAGAAGATGATCGGCACAGTGCCGCTATGAAAATGAGCTCTCAGCCCTTCAGAGAGTCGTCATCACCAACTCTGTCTCTCAAGGTTGGCATTTAAATCCTATTTCTTAGCAAATTCCTCAGGCACATGCCAGTTCTGTGGTCTGGTGCTCCCTCTTTCAGTATCAGAAAATGATTGGAGCAGAATCAACAGTAGAACATGAGTCTGCACAGCCTGAAGGTGAGAGAACATCACATTCCAGACCCGTGAGTCCTGGACCTCTTTAGTAAGCACTACGTTAGTTCTAAAATAAGCACAGTCGCTCCGGCACCTGGTGTCCAAAAACAGCTAGTTGCCTTTTTACTGCATGCCCATGACCTGCTGGTGACATAAAGTTGCTTAGGATTCCAAAGAACCTATTTTCTGTGTTTCCCCTTTTGTTTATACCTACAGCCAGCCTTGCTGGGCACAAGCTGTTTTGGTTTTACATGGTTATGTTGCTCATGGGGATAATATTCATCTAAACTAATAGTAGTGAGTTCCCCATTTTGGGGGGTGTTCAAGTAGAGACTAAAGGACCACATCCAAGATGGGTTGTAGAGATTGCTCTATCCAGTAAAATCTAACGTAAATAACATCCAACATCCTTCACTGCCCTGGAATTCTATGATTAGGTATTTGTACTGTTCTGATCCTGAGTGACTTTCTTTTCCCCTCTGATCCCCACTCCCCCAGTCTCCCTAGAAGATGGACATCGTCCTCATCTATTAAATAACAGTAATTACGGTTCCACTTCCAGCATGACAGCATGAGGAGATAGATCTGCAAAACTGAGAAGATTGTTTTTTTAAAAGAAACATTTAGAGTCTCTGGAAATGGTCATAAGTGTATACATCAAATGAAGACATTTAGTCAAGAAAATCTGCTAAACTCGGTACGATCAGTGAGACTCCGTGGTATTTGAACCTGCACATTTCCTCCTCCCCTCCCAGCTCGGTGACATTCGTCCTCCACTCCAGAACACAGGGCCCTGTCTCCCTGCAGCACACGGAGGGGTGAAACATCAGTGTTGCTCATCTTGCCCTCAGATACCTGTTGCTGACACTGATTTCTGGACAAGTGCGGCTGGGAGATGGGGACTCCCGTCTTTCTCCCAGCCCTACTAGTGGGACAGAGGCTCTACCCTGAGCACTGCACCAAGGAGAATACTGGGGCCCTGAACCCCTTGCCCCGGCTCCCAGGGTAGGGGTTCCAGCCAGGAGAGGGAAGTCAAAAAGACTCGAGGCTATTGCCCCCCACCTAGCACAGAGCAACCGAAGCAAAGAGGTCACTCAGAGAGGAGCACACCATTGTCTCTACCCCCAGCTGTAGAACCTTCCCTCAAAATGTTTGCCCAGGGGAAGAGGCAGGCCGTAGAACAAAGACTTCCAAATTGAGAAGCTGGTCTAAGGATACTCTCAAAAACAGCAGAGTTAGTAGAGAAATGCAACTGGGAGGAGATCGGTAGATTCCTTGGAGGTGTAGGCATCCAGATTGGAAAGGAACAAGGAAAATTGTCTCTACTCACAGATGACATGATTTTGTATACAGAAGACTCCTAAGGGAGCCACTAAAAAATGATTCGAATTAATAAACGAGTCCAACAAGGTTTTAGCGTACAAGATCAATATAAAAAATCAATTGCATTTCTATATACTTGCAATAAACAATCCAAAAATGAAACTAAGAAAAACAATTTCATTTACAATAGCATCAGAAAGAATAAAATACTAGGAATAAATTTAATAAAAGAAGTTCAAACCTTATACTCTGAAAATTATAAAACATTGTTGAAAGAAATTAGAGCTAAGTAAATGGAAAAATCTCTCACGTTTATTTATTAGAAGACTTAATATTGTCAAGATGGCAAGACTCCCCAAAATGATCTACAGGTTCAAAGCAATAGCTATTAGAATCCTAGCTGACTTCTTTGTAGAAACTGGCATGCTGATTCTAAAATTCAAATGGAATTTCAAGAAGCCCCAAATTGTCAAAACAATACTGAAATGAAAAACAAACTTGGAGGACTCAGACTTCCCAATTTCAAACTTCGAAAGCAAGAGTAATCAAGACAGTGTGGTACTGGCATAAGGATAGACACATAGATCAATGGAATAGAATTCAGAGTCCAGAAATAAACCCATGTGTCTATGGTCAGCTTTTTCAACAAGAGGGTCAAAACTATTCAATAGGGGAAAGAATAGACTTCTCAACAAATGTTCCTGGGACAGCCGTATGCCCACATGCAAAAGAATGAAGTTAGACCCTTCCCTTACACCATATACAAAAACTAATTCAAAATGGCTCAAATACCTAAGTGTAAGAGCAAAAATATAATATAAAACTCTTAGAAGAAAACATAGGAGTAAATCTTCATGACCTCGGCTTTGACAATGGATTCTTAGATATGACACCAAAAGCACAAGCAACAAAAGAAAAAAGATAAATAGACTTCTCAAAATTAAAAACTTTTGTGCTTCAAGGGACACTATCAAGAAAGTTAAAAGACCTGCGGCATGTGGGATCTTCCCGGACCGGGGCACGAACCTGTGTCCCCTGCCTCGGCAGGCGGGCTCTCAACCACTGCGCCACCAGGGAAGCCCTGATAAGGTATTTTATCTAGACTATCTAAAGAACTCTTACCACTCAATAATAAAAAATACAAATAACCCAATTTTAAAGTGAACAAAGGATCTAAAAAGACATTTCTCCAGAGAAGATATACGAATGACCGGTGAATACATGAGAAAATGTTTGACATCGTTTGTCATCTGGGATGTGCAAATCCAATCACAATGAGATACCACTTCACACCCATTAGAATGACAAGAATCAAAAAGTCAGATAATAACAAGTATTGGCAAGGATGTGGAGAATATGAACCTTCATACGTTACTGATGGGAATGTAAAGTGCAGCCACTGTGGAAAAAAATCTGGCAGTTCCTCAAATGCTTAAACATCGAGCTACCATATGGACCAGTAATTCCACTCTTAGGTATATATACTCAAGAGAAATGAAAGCATATGTCCATACAAAAACTTGTACATGACTGTTTATAGCAGCATTATTCAAAATAACCAAAGGGTAGCAACAACCCAAATGTATACCAACTGATGAATGGATAAACAAAATGTGTTATCTCCATGCAATAGAATACTATAAAGCCACAAAAAAAGAATGGAGTATAGATACATGCTACAACATGAATGAACCTTGGAAACATGCTAAGTGAAAGAAGCCAGTCAGAAAAGACCACATAGTATATGATCCCATTTATATGAAATAACAGAATAGGGAAATCTGTAGAGACAGAAAGTAGATTAGTGGCTGCTTAGGGCTGGGAGTGGGGGCGGGTGGAGAGAAAGAAGAGGGAGTGATAGCTAAAGGGCAGGGGGCTTCTTTCTGACATAATGAAAATGTTCTAAAATCAACTGTGGTGATGGCTGCACATATGTGTGAATATGCTTGAAACCACTGAATGGTACACTTTAAATGGCTGAATTGTTTGGTATATGAATTATATATCAATAAAGCTGTTTTTTAAAACGATAGTGATAATACTCTTTGTCATCTTCGTATCTCAAAGCGTGGTTAGAATTATTAAATGAGAGAATTTATATAAAAGTACTTAGTAGCCTATGCGATGCTGTGCAAATGTAGCCTATTATATTCTTGAATAGGATTAATCAGCTTTTCACCAGCACCTGTCAGTACAAAACTCATAAGCTGCCATTCCTAAACCTACCTTTGCCCCCAATTAGATTTCCTTTTCTTTCATGGTTAAAACTCATTGACAGAGCCCAACCCTTGAAATAGTCCCACATAATGATTGCTTATGGAATGCTTCTTACCCTCACAGCCTTTTTAAAAGAGGAAGTAACGTTTCTTTCATGTTTTCACAAAGCTCAACTCAAGTGTGCAAAATTACTGCACATACCAAGCTCCTGGTTAGTCAGACCTGGAGTCCACGTGGGCTGTGTAACAGTTTGGCTAGCTGGTGACCGTTCCTTTCCTCTCAAATTCCCAAACCCTGAATTACATTTTGGCCACCACTGTGCTCTTTAAGCTGGGATGAGCAGCGGTCTGAATAAGCAAAAGGAGACGAGAAGAAATTTGCTCAAAGTGGCAAGTTTGAGAGTCATACTGAAGGAAGCTGGTTCTCGGCCAGGTGAGCCTATGAGCGCTGCACCAACACAGCATTTTCATACGAGAGGAGGAGGGAGAAATCAAGTTCCCCTTTCTGGTGGCATTTGCTTTGCTTCGCCTGTCCTGTCCCAGCCTGCTGTCTAAATACCCCTTTCTTTTTTTATCCAGTTGTACAGCCTTGGACCCCAGCCCACCCTTTTTGGCTTGCAAGAAGCTGATGCCTCCATCACCTCTTTTTTTTTAATTTTAAAATAGTATTTAATGAGAATAGTTGTTGGTTTTTTTTAAGCTGTATGTGCCTGGCACGGTGCCAGGAAATGTTATGTGACTCTTTC
>NW_006785198.1:1070805-1073414 GCF_000442215.2 Lipotes vexillifer | reverse complement strand
CTTTCCCTTAACCTTCACAAGTACCTGAAGAAGCAGATGACAAAACTGAAGCCCAGGGATAGTCACTGGACAAAGACACACAGCTAGTGGGTGTGGCTCTGGGATTCAAACCCCCATTCTTGTCTGGGCAGCGTGGCCCTTGCTCTTCAACACTATTCTTTGTTGATCATTGAAAACAGGTGCCCTGTTAACATTTCAAAATGATAACACATCAAGGCATTTTCAGAACTTAGGAAGTGTTCTTACCTCTGCTCTTCCATATTAATGCAGATCCGGGAGTGTGTGTTACCCTCTTTCCCAGAGGCATCCCTTGGCTGAGCCTCAGAAGCAAAGGCGATGGGGGACATCCCTGTTAGCAGACGGCAGTTTTTGCAGGAAAATTGTGGGGTAATAGCGCCCTCACGTGGTCTTTCGCATTTTCTCATGAGGCCTTTTGGCGGGGAGAAGGGCTAAGAATGTGGCGGTCTCCGTGATACACGTGATCCCTGGGAAGCTGAGTCTTCTTAGGACCCGGCTGTGGACTTGGCTGTGGATCTGGCCTGGGCAGGTTCCGGGGCCTGGACTCTCTCACCTTGGCTGAAACCAGAAATGGAGTCAAAGTCCCTGCAGGGGTGTTTTAGATCCTTACACACTGGAATCTGGGAGGCTCTGAGCCTTCATGGCCAGGAAACTACCCCCTCCTCCCACCCCAAACCCCAACCATTCCTTGACCCACGTCTGCGTGTCTGCCTTTAATCCCGTGGAACACCAGCTTTTTAGCTAATGATTTGTCCCTTTGCTGAAAAATAAAATCACCAACTCTGGGGTAGGGATCGGGGTGGCAACACTTTAATTCTTATTAATTATTCACATCTTGGTGTGAAATATGTCCATCTGACACCTACCTGGTAACAGGAGCTTTAAGAGATAGGAAAGAACCTTAGGATAATGAGATCCAGGAGTAGGTGGGGACAGCAAGAAATAGACAATGGCGGAAGAATCAAAGAGGAGAGACAAGGGGAGGGAGAGGAGGGAAGGAGAGAACAGGGGAAGGGAGGGCAGGGGAGGAGGCTGGCGCAGACCCAGGTGCAGTCTGACTCAGCCCTCATTGCCCCAGCCTTCCAAAGCATGGGGAAGCCACAAGGGCATTTTTGCTCAACGCAACAGACGTTTCAATGTCTCCTACTGGACTCCCATCATTGCTTGGTGTACAGTCTGAGATCTCCAGAGAAACAAAATTAATAGGATACATGATGATAGATAGATAGATAGATAGATAGGTAGGTAGGTAGATAGATAGACAGATACTAGATAGATAGATTTACTATAAGGAATTGGCTCATACAATCATGGAGGCTGAGAAGTCCAAGATCTGCAGTTGACAAGCTGGAGGCCCCAGGGAACCAATGGTGTGGTTCCGGTCCAGGTCCAAGGGCCTCAGAACCAGGAGAGCTGATGATGTAATTCCGGTCTGAGTCCAAGTCTGGAGGCAGGAGGAGACCAATGTCCTAGCTTGAAGACAACAGGCAGAGGGAGGCCAATTCTTTCTTACGCAGCCTTTTATTCTATTCAGGCCCCTAACAGACTGGATGAGGCCCACCCATGTTGGGTGCTAACTCTTCCACCAATTCAAATGTGAATCTCCCCCAGAAATCCCCTCACAGACACACCCAGAAATGTTCAACTGATTATCTGGGCGCCCTGTGGCCCAAATTGGCACCTAAAATTAACCATCTCGCTTGGCCACAGCTCTGGTTAGCACACTGCTTTTGGTTGTTTGTGCTCAGATTCACCTTAGACAGTAGACACTGAGGGCAGATACAGTTTCCCAACATCATATCCCCAGCATCCAACACAGTCAGTGCTCAGGATGTTTGAAAAGTATAAAAATAGACAAACTCACAGATTTGGGCCCAATATAAAGAAAATATAGCGTTTGTCTGATTACACAGCCGTGCCCTCTACAGAAGACAGTGGCCACTGAGGTGGGGACTATGCAGGTCATTGCATTCCCAGCACTTAGTGTGGTGTTTGACACATAGTAGGAGCTCAATAAATATGTGGAGACCCATGAGGGAATGGATCCATCAGTGAGTGAGAGAATGGGGCCAGCCGTCCACCTCCCTAGCTGCAGGGCTGGATTTGCTTTTCACTTGGAGCTGACCAAACACCAGTCTTACTTAACCTCTGGTCAGAATCTGAAACAAGCTTTTACAAACTGGTATCTTTGACATTATCTTCAGAGCTGAGAAGCCTTCACTTGTAAAATTCCAGCCTTGCCTTGTTATCACTGTGTTATCACCACAGTTATCCAGAAACTCTCAGAACCTCATTGGACCCCTTCAGGGGTAAAGCCAGGAGGACTTTACAATTACTGCTGTCTGTGAAGAGCCTATGACAGCACCTTGAGTCCTTCCAGGGGAGAATGAAAATTCTGATTAAATGGAGACTGTCACAGCTGGCAGGTCTGCTGTGCTGACAGGGGATTTGCCCTAATGCTGTGAGACGGTTTCCAGAACAATTTGGAAAAGGGTGAAGAGACCCAGTCCAAGTTCATCTTAAGTGCTAGAATGCTGTTCAGGAAATGGAAGGAAGGGAAATCTACCTTTGGGGATTCTGTGCCTCGGTTT
>NW_006785198.1:1046772-1070795 GCF_000442215.2 Lipotes vexillifer | reverse complement strand
GCAGGAATGGCGGTCCCAGAGAGAGTCACAGAAGTGTGGGGAGGTCACCAACCCCCAACTCCTCAGGCGGGAGGCCCGGCTCAGCGGAAGAAGACACCTCAGTTGCTCAAGCTTCTGCCAACTCACAGAGGGTACAGGGTAGTAGCGAAGTCGTGGGCTCTAGAATCAGAACTGCTTTCAGATCCTAGCTTGGGCCATTACAGTAGGGGCACCAAGAGGTAGCTTGGAGGGGATTTAGCCATCCATGATTCTCTCAGACCTCAAGCTATTCCAAACGATGATAATAATCATCACTATAACAAACAGTTGAAATATTCTTGATCTTTTTTTTTTTGCGGTACGCGGGCCTCTCACTGCCGTGGCCTCTCCCATTGCGGAGCACAGGCTCCGGACGCACAGGCTCAGCGGCCATGGCTCACGGGCCCAGCTGCTCCGCGTCACGTGGGATCTTCCCGGACCGGGGCACGAACCCGTGTCCCCCGCATCGGCAGGCAGATTTTCAGCCACTGCACCAGCAGGGAAGCCCAATATTCATATATATATGAATATAACCTTATTCGAAATTTTTGGTATTTTTGTTATTCTCAAGCTAAGTGAACATGATATACTTTTTGTGCAAACACAGCTTCAACCAGAAGAGTCTCCCCAAAAGCCCAAACCAGATCACCATCTTAAGCCCCTTCTATGTGTAAATTCTGGAGCCAACACTGGCAAATCACTTGTCTTCTGTAAGCCTGTTTCCTCCTCTGTTAAAACAATAGCAACTAATATAGTTTTTGAGTCCTTTCTGTTTTCCAGGCACTGAGCTAGATGTTTTTATGTGAATTATCTAATGTAACCCTTTCAACAACGGTACAGTCAGTTCTTATCTCTCTATGCCTCAGTTTCTGAAGCTGTAAGACAGAAATAATAAAGCCTATCTCTTGGAGTTGGAGTAGAGATCAAAAGAGATGATGTGTGTAGAATGCTTGGTGCTGACAGTACTCAATAAATGGAGGTCATAATGGTTATAATGATGCTAGAGAGGCTGAAGATGAGGGGGGTGGGGGGAAGAGGCAGATGAAATCATGTCTCCTGGTAGGCAGAGGCTCTAGCTCGTACCTGGACCCTCCCTCAAGTCATTTCAACCACTTTCTCTCCTGAGCATAAGCCCTGAAATGTCTCCCCAACGTCTCTTACGTGTTTTATTCATGTAAGCTGAATCCACACATAGCTGAAATAAAGAGGGGGCCTGCAACATCTGTAAAGTAGGTGGATCTGGCCTTGAATGGCTCCAACCTGGGCTGTCAATGTTTTGTTTCTCTCTCTCTCTCTTTTTTTTTTTTAACATCTTTATTGGAGTATAATTGCTTTACAATGGTGTGTTAGTTTCTGCTGTATAAAAAAGTGAATCAGCTATATGCATACGTAAATCCCCATATTCCCTCCCTCTTACATCTCCCTATCCCACCCCTCTATGTGATCACAAAGCACCGAGCTGCGGCTGCTTCCCACTAGCTATTTTACATTTGGTAGTGTATATATGTCCATGCCACTCTCTCACTTCGTCCCAGCTTACCTTTCCCCTCCCCGTGTCCTCAAGTCCATTCTCTACATCTGCTTCTTTATTCCTGTCCTGCCCCTAGGTTCTTCAGAACCATTTTTTTTTTTTAAGATTCCATATATATGTGTTAGCATATGGTATTTGTTTTTCTCTTTCTGACTTACTTCACTCTGTATGACAGACTCTAGGTCTGTCCACCTCAGTACAAATAACTCAGTTTCATTTCTTTTTATGGCTGAGTAATATTCCATTGTATACATGTGCCACACCTTCTTTATCCATTCATCTGTCGATGGACACTTAGGTTACTTCCATGTCCTGGTTATTGCAAATAGAGATGCAATGAACATTGTGGTACATGACTCTTTTTGAATTATGGTTTTCTCAGGGTATATGCCCAGTAGTGGGATTGCTGGTCATATGGTAATTCTATTTTTAGTTTTTTAAGGAACCTCCATACTGTTCTCCATAGTGGCTGAATCAATTTACATGCCCACCAATAGTGCAAGAGAGTTCCCTTTTCTCCACACTCTCTCCAGCATTTATTGTTTGTAGAATTTTTGATGATGGCCATTCTGACCGGTGTGTGTTTCTCTCTTGTTGACACTTTCTCCCATCAGAAGTCCCCCACCCCACCCCAAGCAAGTTTCTAACAGGGACTTAGAGGAAAAGCAAAGAGAACCAGTCAGGCCAGGGCTGGGAGTCTAGAGGGAGCCACACACGTTAGGGCACGTGTGAATGAGATTTGAGGGCCAATAATACAAGGATATGAGAACAAACTTGGCATAGGATAAAGGACTAAAGAGGTGTGTGGTAGGGACTCATGATTGTCCAGCTGTATCCATTCTCCCCTTCTTCCTTTTGGTAATAGGCCCTTGAAATTTTACCAGGCATAGGGCCACTCAGCTGGAGATTACAGTTCCTAGCCTCCCTTTTTTAAAAATTTATTTATTTATTTTTGGCTGCACCGTGTGGCATGTGGGATCTTAGTTCCCCCACCAGGGATCACACTCTGCGCCCCCTGCGTTGAAAGGGTGGAGTCTTAACCACTGGACCGCCAGGGAAGTCCCCCTAGACTCCCTTAAAGCTAATTATTGCATTGGAGTAAGTTCTGGCCAATGGGACATGAATGGAAGTGATTTGAACAGTTTACAGGCCAGATGCCTGGCTCTTCCTTTTCTACCTTCCCATGGGCTGAAACCCAGACCTGGTCCTGGTGAGGCAGCTTCAGCCATGTAGACAAAGGCAACGGCCCTGGGGCTAGTGAAGCAACAAGATAGAAGGAGCCTGGCTTCCTAGATGACCTTAGCCTGGGGCACTCACTTATCTCTGGATTTTTCTTTTTCTTTTTCCCCCGCGGTATGCGGGCCTCCCACCGCTGCGGCCCCTCCCACCACGGAGCACAGGCTCTGGACGCGCAGGCCCAGCGGCCACGGCTCACGGGCTCACGGGCACAGTCGTTCCGCGGCATGTGGGATCCTTCCGGACCGGGACACGAAACCGCGTTCCCTGCGTCGGCAGGCGGACTCTCAACCACTGCGCCACGCGCCATCAGGGAAGCCCCCATCTCTGGATTTTTCCTTGAGAGTTTTATAAACTTCTATCTTAACCATTTGGTCCTCTGGTTAAAGCAGCATAGCTTGTACACATTTGCCAATTGTCCAAAATGAGCCCAATATCCAGGAATGGGATGAGTCTAGCCAGAATCCCAGCCAGAAGGCCACAAAGTCCAAAACAGTCTTGGGAAGTGGGAGCTGGATGTTTCCCACTTCCCAGTGCTGGGAAGTGGATACTAAAATCAGCTTGCTAGGCTTTTCTTGTCACTTCATGGACTGGGGTACTCACACTGTCCACTGACATTTGAAGTGTGGTGGTCATCTCTCCCAGAGCCTCCTTGACCTTGACCAGGTTGGAACTGGGGAGTGGCCAGGCTAACTTGAAAGGAGGAAGACTGGAGGGTACCAGCCCTGGGCCTGGGGGTTCGGGCAGGAGTGGTAGAATGGGTAGGAGTGGAAGCAGAACACATAAGAAACTGTTAAGAGAATTGGGTCAGAAAGCTTTTTATCAGAAAGCCTGTGTGTGTGCCGGTGGTGATGGTGGCTGTGAGCACCATAGAATCAGGAAAGTACATGATGTCAGGAGAAAGTGATCATGGTCCACGCTGCCTACACATCAGGAGAGCCAACAAGAAGGAAGACAGAGGGCTTCCCTGGTGGCGCAGTGGTTGAGAGTCTGCCGGCCGCTGCAGGGGACGCGGGTTCGTGCCCCGGTCCGGGAAGATCCCACATGCCGCGGAGCGACTGGGCCCGTGAGCCATGGCCGCTGAGCCTGCGCATCTGGAGCCTGTGCTCCGCAGTGGGAGAGGCCACAACAGTGAGAAGCCCGCGTACCGCAAAAAAAAAAAAAAGAAGGAAGACAGGGACTTCCCAGGGGGTCCAGTTGTTAAGACTCCGCGTTCCCAATATAGGACGCCCGGGTTCGATCCCTGGTCAGGGAACTAGATCCCGCATGCTGCAACTAAAAGATCCTGCATGCTGCAACTAAAAAACGATCCCACATGCCACAACTCAGACCCGGTGCAGCCAAATAAATTAATTATTTAAATAAAAGGCAAACTGGACCATTTAAACAAAATACTGACTCCCCTCTACCTGGAGGAACTGCTGACCATTTATGGTTGATTTCACAGTTACAGAAACCAACATGTACATTAAAAGAACGTGTCCGATTTTTTTTTTTTAACTTTTTATTTTGAACTAGTTTTAGACTTGCAGAAAAGTTGCAAAAATAGCGCAAAAATTCTCTTATGTCCCTTACCCTTTTCCCCTAATGTTAACATCTTACATGAAAATAAAAAGATTATCAAGAATAGAAAATTAACATTAATACAATCTTATTAACTAAACTACACACCTTCTTTGAATTTCACCATTTTTCCCATGAATGTTCTTTTTCTGTTCCAGGATTCCATCTAGGGTCCTACACTGCATTTAGTTGTCAGGTCTTTTTATCTCTTGCAATCTGTAACAATGTCTTAATCTCTCATGAACTTGACACTTTCAGTTATTTTGTAAAATTTGGGTTTGTCCAAAGTTTTCTCATGACTGGAATCATGTAATGCATTTTTAGCAAAATACCACAAAATGGATACTGTATTCTTCCCATCACATCAAGGGGTTAATAATGTTGATATGTCTTATTACTGGAGAGGTTTGTAATGATGCCTTGTTTATGTTAGTGTCTGCTGAGTTTCTCTATTATAACACTCCTATCTTTCCCTTCGTAATTAAGTAGTTTGGGTGCAATACTTAGACATTTTTTTAAAAAATCCATCATTCTAAATTGATTACAACTCTTAGCCTCTTCATGTGTTTGATTTCCTAGAGTAGTATTGTGGTTAATTTGCATAGGTTACAGCACCCTGACCTCAGATTGCCTTCGGGTCATTGGTTTTAGTGGTGCTCAAAAAATATTCAATAGATATAGGAGAGAAGTTCCACAACAGTATGTGACCACCAAATGCAACGTGTGAGCCTTGTCTGTGTCTTCATTCAAACAAACCAATTATAAAAGGAGATTTATGACAGTCCATCAAAATTTAACATAGACTGAATATTGAATAATAGTAAGAAATTGTTTTGCTAGATGTGATAATGGCATGATTATATTAAAAATACCTTTTTCTCATAGAAATTCATTCTGAAGTATTTACATGTAAAGTAAATATGATGGCAGGAATTCACTTAAAATACTCCAGAAAAAAAAGTGTGGCAAGATAGATGACACTAGAATGCCAAAATATTATCATTATTGAAGCAGGTGATGAGCACATAGAGTTCCATCATACTTTTCTAATTTTGTATATTTTTTTTCCACAAATTAAAAGTTATTTAATTATCTCATGGCGCCCGCCCCCCCCCCTGCCGATGCAGGGGACACGGGTTCGTGCCCCGGTCCGGGAAGATCCCACATGCCGCAGGGCGGCTGGGCCCGTGGGCCATGGCCGCTGAGCCTGCGTGTCCGGAGCCTGTGTTCCGCAACGGGAGAGGCCGCAGCGGTGGGGGGCCCGCGTACCGCAAAAAAAAAAAAGTTATTTAGTTATCTCAGTTAACCTGCCTCATAAAATACCTCATTCCCATATTTCTGTAATTTTGTCTGCATTCTGTGAAAACTGGTCACTTCCCATACCGTGACTTCAAGAGCAAATTTATCCCCTGCTCAGTATCTGGGGGGTCACTACCTTTAGTCTCTCAATCTGGGTGGTGCTCCCCTCTCAGAGACTTTTTCTCAGGAAGACTTTTTCTTTTTTTCCCTCTTGGGCAGCTTTCTTCTCAGGCAGGCTCTTCACTGAATTGCTGCAAACTCAATCCATCGCTGGCAAGTATTCACGTAATTTTGTTCCTGGAATATCAAAGTATAACATCATACTCTGTGTGTCTGCACCTTTCTTTCTACCTATTTCATCCTTGTCTTCAGCATGAATTCTCCTTTCCTTTTGCTAACTTCTTTCATTAGTCTGAACTTTTGTCCAGTTCCTCTTGGAGGTTTCAGATGCCATCTGATGCCAGTGTTGGATTGGATAGGGCAGTTAGCCTCTCTGAGTTTCAGAGTTTTCATTTATAAGATGGGGATAGCAGACACCTACCACATAGGTCATGAAGAGGATTGCAGAGGATGATATACATGTTCCTGCTCTGTGCGTTTGTGGGACGTTAGAGGTGCTCAGTAAATGGAAATTTTCCACCCTGGTCGGGCCTGCCCCAGAGAACCCCATGTGGATGTACATGGAAAAAAATCTAGCTGTGGTGTGCAGGCCCAGCTAATGTGAGAAGCCCTGGCTCTGGCCAGCAAGTCTTCAGGGCCCTGTACGTGAGACCCAGGCAATGCATCTTGCTGAGATGCAGAATTGTTACCTCACTCAGTAGTGTAAGTTATATTTGGAACCTGATGTGGTTAGAGATATTAAACACATGAATCTCATACTTCTATGATGTTTCTAAGCTGGCAGATGTCTCTGAGGCCATTATATATGACTGTGCAGTGCACAGCTCAGTACAGCTGCACGTGGTGGTCCACAGCATCTCCCCCTAGCCGTCCAGTCAGACTCAATTCCTGCCTCCCTCTCTGGTCTCCTCTATTCCTTCCCATTCCTCCTTTCATCCTCTCATGAAAGAAGAGATCATAGTATTATGAGGTTTTTAAGTAGATCAAAGTAGATGTGTCTAAAAATGCTTCACTAACTGCAAAGTGCTATATAGAACCTATGTTTTATTGTTTTATTTTTCAGTACAGGAACTACCATATATGTGTCACACACCCATTAACCAGTTAAAGTGCTGGTTTTATTTATATGGAGTGGTTTGGGTTATTTTGTTGGTTGGTTGGGTTTGGTTTTGAGGTTTTTTTGCTTTTTTGGTTGTTGTTCCGATTTCTGTTTGTTTTGATTTCCGGTCCATACTGAATTAGTGGTATTTTTAAAACCTAGCAGTCCTCCTAGCATAGCTGAGATAGAAACATGACTTTCCTGAGAGAGAATTCTCACCCTGAAGCATGTTATATAGACTTGCCCACATGAGAAGTGGCTCAATTACAAATTCACACCTGGCACTCAGGGTGTCTGCCCTTGCGACTTTTGATTTGGGGATCGCCTTGGAAACCACGGTGTGTTTCCTTTGTCCTAACGTGTAAGACTTGTCTCTCCAAATTGGCAGGTGCATGGGCCTCTGACTGAATCTCAAATTCAACAACTACGGGGCTTCCCTGGTGGCGCAGTGGTTAAGAATCGCCTGCCAATGCAGGGGACACGGGTTCGAGCCCTGATCCGGGAAGATGCCACATGCCACAGAGCAGCTAAGCCTATGAGCCACAGCTACTGAGCCTACATTCTAGAGCCCGCAAGCCACAACTACTGAGCCTTCGAGCCACAGCTACTGAGCCCATGAGCCACAACTACTGAAGCCTGCGCGCCTAGAGCCCGTGCTCCACAAGAGGAGCCACCACAATGAGAAAGCCTGCGCACCGCGATGAAGAGTAGCCCCCGCTTGCCACAACTAGTGAAAGCCCGCGCGCAGCAACAAAGACCCAACACAGCCATAAATAAATAAATGACGATAGATAGATAGATAGATAGATAGATAATTTCAACAACTGCAGAGGACTCTTTGAGGTGCCCCCCAGCACTCTATTAGAATCTCAGTAATGATGTCTTGCATCCCAGCCTGAGCTCTGAACCTATTAAGAAATAAGACAAAAGACCAAGTAATTAGAGACCAAAATATCACATTTAATATTGACAAAGGTGAGGTTGGAAGAGCTCACGTGTATCTATGGGCAAACAGAAGCAGGCTTAGGAATCACCATTCCAAGGCAGTGCTGGGCCAGAGCAAGCCTCCTGATGCAGGGGCGGAGCCTGCCCTGGGGATGCTGAAGGGGACGCACTCCCAACTGATGAGCCTGCTCCCAAGAGGGAAAAGGCACCAAGCCAAATTCCCGGTTTCCCCCCGCAAATTCACCAAGTAGAAGGAACTTTGCCATAGACCAGTCCTGGCCAAGGACTATTCTTTTCCCGCAAAGTCTTCTTGGGGCAAATGTTTATAAAATGACAATTTCCTTCTAGAGGGACATCTGGTTACCCTTTGATCTATTCTGTTCTCACATAGTGATTAAAATACCTCTATTCCATCCTCTTTCTGGTGTTTACCACAAACCCAAGTTGCAGTCTGGCATTCACACCTCCCACCACTGAAGTCACTTTTTCCGTTTACCTAACATCCAACACCTACTCACACCAGCTGTCGTCTGAAGGCATGAAGGACACAGTGGCTGGATTTCGCATTTCCTCTTAAACTGCTTAAATGATACAACCTCTTCCTCTTTTGTCCTCACCTAGACACATTCTGTTGGCGGTTTCCATACTTTGGGGCTTCAATGTAGTTAAGTGTCACGTGGACCCACAACAACAATAAATGGAAAACCTAATCACCGTGTGTGTGTGTGTGTGTGTGTGTGTGTGTGTGTGTGTGTGTTTCTTAAGTCATTCCATTTAAATGAGTCATACCATTAAGTAAATACACAGTTTCCTTTAAACCTTTCATCAGTTATGTAAGTACCAGAGAGTTCACTCTGACCCTGTGTTATGTTAAGGTTTTTCCCTTGTTCTGTAAAATTTCTGTTCTTGGATTACGCATTTTCAGGGACAGCTAATTCCTCCCTTTGCCTTCAGTTCTCCAAGCATTGTTGTGTGTGTGTGTGTGTGTGTGTGTGTGTGTGTGTGTGTGTGTGTGTGTGTGTGTGTGTTAATGTCAGCATCCTAGTCCTACAAATAAAAGTCACCTTTCCTGTTTTTCCAGCAACTTGGATCAGTTCCAACTTTCTCCTGGGTTTCCCTGCTAGCATTTGGTATGCATATTTAGCTGGACTGTTCTAATAAGCTTCCCACTCTGCTTCGAACGCATCCAAGGTAAAGGGCATTGCATTGGAAAGAACTGAACTTTCTGATCTTTCAGAAGCTCAGCCTTCTCCTTGGAGGACCGAGTTGCTGGGCAGATGTTTAAGAGGACCTGGTTGGTAGTTGCAGCCTCCTCTGTGCTCCCACCATCTTCTCAATAACACTTTTTATTTCCTTCTGCTATGTACACACCACCTGTATTTTAATGACTTGCTTCTCTCTCTTTCTGCTCACCTGCTCTGTGAATTTCTCCAGGGCAAAAATTCTGTCCTATTCTTTTGATCTGTTCCAGCTAACTCCTGACTCCTAGTGTGAGCTCAGCTAATATTTGAGGGAAGGGGGAAAAAAAGGAAAGAAGTGAGGGAGGTCAGGAGAGGATGGAGGGGTCCCAGTTCCCTTGAATATGCTGTACCCCTGTCTACAAAGTTGTCCCCACACATTTCCCACGGCCAGCTCCTTCCCTATCTGTCATTCCCATCCACATCACCCGCTCAGAGTGCCCTGCCCTGACACCCTTCTTAAAGAAGCCACCACTCGGCCACATAGGTATACATACACACAGTCAGGCTGTATCTTCCTTCCCTGTTTTATCTACTTCATGGCTCTCCACCCTCTGAAATTATTTTAGCTGCCTATTTATTTATTGTCTGTCTCCCTGCACGATAACGTAACCTCCAGGAGGTACTACAGCTTTAGTGTCTTAAATAAGCGCCTGGCGAATGGTAAGTGCCTAACAAGTTCCCATGGAATGGATAAACAGAGAGGCAGGAAGGAGGGGAGTGTCTCCCCTCTCCCTTTTGCCCTGTTTAATAAACTTTAAAATGTGGAGTGATGGGATCCTCCACAGAGAAAAAGGAGCTATTCTTCTGCCCTTTGCTGACCTGCCCCTTGGTGCTTCAATGTAGACTGCAGGGTCCAGAGGCATCGAGAGGGAAAAACAGGTGAGGGAAGTGAGGAATGTCTCAAGCCGTTTGTCCTCCAAGTTGCAAAGAAAGACTGCTGTGAGGACTGTGGCTCCTGAGATGCGGAGCTTCTGATGGGGTAACGGGGATACGGTTTGCTCAGACGCCCACAGGAGTTTAAGCAGAGATGGGCGTTGTTTTCGATGCATCAGGGTACCCGTGAGTAGGCGGCATAAGGAGGCCTGGAGCCAGACCTGGGAGGGCGGGGCCAGGGGCTGCAATGCTGCTGCTCAGCCATCTGAATTGTCCTCCTTTCTCCTTCACTCTGTGCATCTGCTTCCTTCTCCTTTCTCACTGCAGCCCTGTGCACAGCAGCCAAATACCACTGCTCAATAGGCTCAGAGGCCCATTTCCGAATTTCACGAGGAAGAGTCTGATGGGTCCAGCTTGAGTCAAGTGTGCACAGACCTTCCCGTGAGCTGTGGGTGAGGAGGTCACGTTGCATGGGCGTGGCAGCCGGTTCAGGGTGCAGAGGAGGGGAAATGCAGCTGGGGATCATCTGAAGAGACATTTACCTTAGGCAGCAGATGGTGTGCTCCAGGCTCCAACAACATCTGAGAAGCAGCTTATTGCCATTTCCTTTCAATTGTCCAGATACTTTCCATCTGTTTTCCCCGTCATTAACTCACAGTCACCTAGCACTGGAAGCATAAAATATAAGAGGCTGCTCTCGGAAATATTTGCTGGGTCACTAGGGCATTAAACACTTGTTTCCAGTGTTAGTAGATCTAAAGCAGCAGTCATGAGTCAATGAAAAAGACATTTTTACTGCCCAAAATTGGCCTAAGGTTGCCTAACGCTACGCAAGTCCTGGGGGCAGCTTTCCGCTTTCCTCTTCTCTGATCTTGGGGCCTGAGAAAACAATTCCTGGAATGTACCCACTGAATCCAACAGCCTCAACCAAACTAGACAGTGTATCCTGAATGTACCCAAGACACACGTTTCCGTGGGTAATTATGAAGCCAGCACACACAGACTTCTGTCTTTCTCGCTGACTATTTCTGACTCATCCAGAGAGCTTCCTGGCTATTTAGCCCAGGCGAACGTGATACAAGGTGACACCAGGTGAGATCATACCTTGGGGGGCTTTTTAGCTATTTTTCAATTGATTTACCTTTGAGCAAACTCCTCCTCTGTTGTGGGAAGCCTATTCAATACCCTGGGGGTGGGGAATTTAATAACAAGGTGGCTTCAAGGAGAAAAGCTTCTCTGCACATTCATGTAAGGAGTTGTCATAACTGTGGACGGAGACATATTTCCTAATGATGCAGCTGTGTGTCTGAGACTGGCCTGGGCTTTTCTGAGAGGTTTCGGGCCAATTCCGTCTGGTCCCATGGTACTATATGCCCAGGTACTACTCCAGGAAGACCTCCAGGTGACCAAGACTTTGATCCTGAGGCTTTTATGTGTCCTGGGCTGTTGGAAAATAGCTTCACACAAGGTATGGGTGGGGCAGAGAGCTGAACAAAATCCTGGGGCACAGGTGCTGGGCTTTGGACCAAGCTAATCACCACTGTGACTGAAGCCCATGAGCAATCTTCGCCACAGGTGAACAGGACATCTAATCTAGGTCCTCAGGAGAGGTTAGGTCTCCAGGGATGTGAGCTGATGGGCCGTGTACCAAGTTCCAGTGGAGCACAGCTACCTCTCTTTATGCCCTTGAGGCCCTTCTTCTCTGCCCTTCCCCCAGGCTGTGGAATCCTTAGTCTGGGGGATAGAGCTCGCTTTGTAATTATGCAGTTATGCATCCGGCTCTTTCTTACACCTGCACCAGTGACTTTTGAACTTAAATGCTATAAATTGGCCTCCTTTATTCTCTGGTTTAAGAATGACAACCTTCCCCTAAAGCAGTGGATGACATATCTAGTTTTCCGGGCTAGGAGGAAGATTCTCAGGGTGCAAGTGAAGAAAATCAGAGAGCCCAGCATTGGAAGGGTTGTGAGGATTGGGGGGAGGGGCACACGTGAGAACACAGAAGTAATTTTTTTTAATTTATTCAGAAGTAATTCTTTAAAATATTATCCCACTCCATGTGAATTAGGAATTGTGTCCAGAATATGAGGCTTGTTATTGTTGAGTTGTGTGTTCCTGGTCTCATGTTTCTTGAAGGCTGCAGGACAGACTTGTGGACCTTATATGGAGAACAAAGAAGGAAAAGTAGCTTTGGGCCAGCACAATTTGGGCTGAACTATGGATGTCCTGCTGCAAAGTTGACTAAGGAACCCAGATCTTGGGAAATGTCTTGATATTAGGCTTTGCATTCTTTTGTCTTTGGAAGACCATAATGCCAGACCTCACCTCCAGTAACAATGGCTCCCCTGTCAATCATTTCTTGGGTGAGCTGACCTAGAGCCAAGCGAAGGGGAAAAAGTAAGCAAATACCTTCTGCTTTTCCCTGGGGTGAGTCAGGCCTAGACTCTGAGGATGAGCACGAGTGGAACCCTCCTGTTTGGGGAGATGGAGTTTGTTGGTTAGGATGCCCTTTGCTTTGGGAGGTAGGAAGGAGAGAGTGTACCGGGCGCCGTTGGTGCCCCTCCCAATGCCTTGGCACCCATTGCTTCTTACTGACTCCCTCCCTGGGGCTCTCTCCAGCTCAGAAGCACACTCTGCTCTGCATGGGGCAGCCAGAAGTACCAGGGAGTTGACGCGCCCGGAGGAGTATTCAGCCAGTGATGATTTGGAGCAAGTGGATAAATATACCCAGTTTCTTCAATATTCAGGTAGCACAATTCTGAGGCATGACCTACACCAGCACTGTTCAATAGAAATATAATTTGAATCACAGATGGAATTTTACATTTCCTAGTAGCCACCTTTTTTTTTTAAAGTAAAATGAAACAGGTGAAATTAATTTTAATAATATATTCTGTTAAACCACATTTTTCCAAAATATTATCATGTTAACGTGTAATCAGTACAAAAATCATCAATGAGATGTTTTACATTTTTTTGTACTAAGTGTGAGGAAACTCAATGGTGTTTTACATTTAGAGTAAATCTCAATCCCGATTAGCCACATTTCAGATGCTCAGCGGCCATGTGTCCTTAGTGATTACCATATTGGCCAGGCAGCTCTATACTGTCTCTCAAAGGTTCCCAGTGGGACTGAGCCCCAGTTGCCCACAGTGGTAATCTTCTCATTGACACACCCAACCTAGACTTCCTTCCCTTCCCTGAATGACTTCTCCACTTTTACCAATGCTTCCAGCCAATCATCTGCCAGTGAACTACTCACACTCAGATGTGTGCCTGAGTCAGCTTCTGGGGAACATAACCTAAGACACAGTGGCACGTCTCATATTCGTTGTTACATTATTCTCAATTTTGAACTTTCCTCCTGTTATTTTTACATGGAGTGAATCCATGCTAAAAGTTCCAGCAAGGTGTGTTTTAGCTGTGACAACTTCGGGGAAGGGTCTGTCTATTTTCTAGCCTGAATAGCAAAGGACAGAACAGTGTCCCCTCCCCAGAGGCAAAAGTGGTGATAGTAGTAGCAGTACCCACGGAGACACCTGTGCCCAGCAGAGGGGCAATTTCCTGAGGGCTACCAGCAGCAATGTGGCTGAGTGACAAGGAGACTCGGGCAGAAGAACACAAGGGACCTACTTGCTTTCCCACAAGATGGCTCTGGGGACCCTTGGACAGGCCAGGACAGTTCCTAGCCACCAAACCACTGGTGGGGGGATAGCTACCACAATTTTATATTTAAAAGGAAATTTTATTTTTGAGGGCATGCGTGGTAAAGTCAGGACAGGTGACTGGCTCAATCAGCTGTCTCAGTCAGGATGACTTCAGAGAATCCTCCATCCATGCCTCTGAGGGCAACTAAGAAAAACGATGGCCAGTTGAGCTGCAGATCAACTCTGACAGTGTTCATAAATTCCCCTAGAAGAGGTGCTTCCTTCTAGAAGAAATGCATGTTTCTAGGAGTCAGAGCATGACTTAAGATGTTGTCAAACAACACTTAACACATAACACATCTCTGTCAGGGGATGGAGCAAAGATGAGAGAAATTTTATGTCAACAAGCACTAAAATATCCCTAGAAGAAATTTGACCCTGAAATGTCTACATAGATTAACAAAAAATTTTGTTGTTTATTTACCTAATGAAAATGAAATATCCATCTCTGCTTATTTGTACTCTGTCTCCAGTTCTCTTAGGCCAAATGGAACAGTCCTTTGAGAAACCAGCTGTATATTTCCAGGTATATTTTTCTCTCGAGGCATCATCCTCACCAAATATAGGACAATACAGTTCACCTTTTGAGCCAAACATGATACATGAACAAAATATCACACAGAAGACCAGCCTAATCTTGTGGTCTTATTTCCTTACCTCCCCAAACCATGTTTTTCCAAAAAGTGAATTTAGAATGACAACAGTGGCAACGTTCCATTTTTGCTTTCACAATACACTCTGCTGAAATTACTCTCAGGTCACCAGTGACCTCCTATCCTAAAACCAGGGATCGTCTCTGTGTTCTCATTCTGCTTGAACTTCTGCAGCATTTAATATTTAATATATCGAACAGCCTTTTCTTTGTGCATTCCATTTCGATAAATATTTACTCAGCACCTGCTATAAACTGAGCACTATTATAAGCACCATGGATACATCAGAAAATGAAACAAAGACCTCTGCCCTGTGGAGCTCACATTATAGCAGGCGAGACCTCATAAACCATTAGCCTCAGTAAATGACAGAGTATGTTGGATGATGGAGACCAAACTGCCCTTTTGCAGAAGCAAGGAAAGGACTTGAGCTTTGGAGGCTCGAGACTGTGGGGCGATGGGTGATTTTTCACCTAACGTAACCCCAAACAGTCAGTAAATTCCTAAGCATCAGAAGCTGCCAAATACGGGGTTCTTATGGAAAACAGAGTTGGGGTGTTTCTTCACATCTGGGTCTGGCAAGTTCCACCAATTCTCTCAAAGTCACACCTTCCTTATGAGCTCAGGGCCTCAGCCTTGAAGCTGCTCTTCTCTCGAGCTCCAGTCTTAGACTTCTCTATCCTCCCCCCACCCCCTCACCCCAGCTTGCTGCCCAAGGGATTGTTCCCTAAAATACAAATCCAACCTGTCGCTGCCTTTTTCCTAAAATAAACGTCCTGAAATTGGTCATTTGCTTACCAAAGATGCCCTGATAATATACACACTGAGAGATGCAGGCTCATTTGTCAATAGAATCATACCTAGAAAAAGTACAATGGAATCATCTTTTCTCTTGAAACAAGAGCAAAATGCTATTCCTATTTTAAAAGGTTTGACACACTTTTCACTACTGTAGGAACTACCCAGAGTTGAAATAAACAGCAAAGATTCTGAGAAATTGCAGGTGGCTGATAGAGCTAAACTGATTTTGACAGCAACCCAGGTAATCACAAGTGGTGGGCTTGGGGATTTTCGAGCTGGCACCAAGCAGTTTAAAGCACAGCACTGCTTGGATGTTGAAGGGCTGCGAGTGAATCCTCACATTCAGCAGCTTGACATGACTGACAAGAAACACAGAATCAGAAACACAGAATCAACAACTACTCTTTAGCAATAGCGAGGTTTGTTTCTGCTCGAAGGGTAGGTCAGCAACGTGTAGGCGCTGCCCAGAGGGAACCAGCCCTAGGGTAGTGGCCTGGGGCCTGAGTTTCCTCGGGGCAGCACAGTGGAGGGGAGAAACTGCCTTTTGGCCCAGAGGAGTCAAGGTCATCATCAAGAAGAAGGTGCTGGGCTTCCGTGGTGGCGCAGTGGTTGAGAGTCCGCCTGCCGATGCGGGGGACGCGGGTTCATGCCCCGGTCCGGGAAGATCCCGCACGCCGCGGAGCGGCTGGGCGCGTGAGCCACAGCCGCTGAGCCTGCGCGTCCGGAGCCTGTGCTCCGCAACGGGAGAGGCCACAACGGTGAGAGGCCCGCGTACCGCAAAAAAAAGAAGAAGGTGCTGACAAGCATCAGATCTGAATTACGAGCTAATAACGACGGTAAGTCTCAAGAATAATGGAAGTGATAATTGCTAATATTTACTGCCTGTGTGGTGTATGCAAGAAACTGAGCACTTTATGTGCATTCAATCAATCTGAAATCATATGTCGCTATTTCTTATTCTTCTTATGGTAGTATTTCCCAACATTCCACCTTTACTTCTCTTCCCTTCACATACAATATTTAAGCTTTTTTCCTGGGTGGATGAGAAACCTGGGGAACAGAGCAATTAGGAAACTTGCCTGAACTTGAAAAGTAAATAGTAAAGGAATGATTCAAGTCCAAGGGAAGTAAGGCTGAAAACCAGAGAATGAGGTGTGAGTCAGAAAGCACAAGGATGGAGGTCAGGATGGAGGAGAGGAAGGGATGGGATGGGGCAAGTGTGTAGAGCTAAGGGCGGGAAGAGTTACAGAGCACTGACTTCTCCTTGAGCTGCGGCCTGGTGTGTTACAGAAGGGAGAATGGCTGCTGAGGCGGGAGCTGCAGAACTGGATGGGGGTAATGGGAAAAGCATGCTGACATGAAGACGTTAAGAATATTTTATTATTTATTTTTTATTTTATTGTGGTAAGAACACTTAACGTGAGAGCTATCCTCTTAACAAAATTTTAGGTGTACAATACAGTATTGTTAACCACAGGCACAATGTTATACAGAAGATCTCTAGAACATATTCATTTTGCATAACTGAACTTTTATACACGTCAAATAGCTTTTATTTCATCAGTCATTCAACATGTGTTTATTGTACACCTAGTGTCTTAGTCCTTTGGCTGTTATAACAAATTACCATAGACTGCGTGGCTTATAAAAAACAGAATTTTATTTCTCCCAGTTCTAGAGCTATAAGTCTGTGATCATGGTGCCAATGTGGTCCAGTTCTGCAGAGAGAGCCCTTCCAAGTGGCAGCCTGCTGACTTCTCGTTGTATCTTCCCTTGGCAGAAAGAGCAAGAGAGCTCTTGGCAGTCTCTGTCATAAGGGCACTCATCCCATTCATAGGGCTCCACCCTCATGACCTAATCACATCCCAAAGGCCCCACCTAATATGATCACATTGAGGGTTAGGATTTCAACATATGAATTCTGGAGGATTCACAAACATTCATTCCATAGCACGTACTATAGGCCAGGCACTGTTCCAGGAGCAGCATTGAAAAAGTAACTAATGTGCTGGCTTTATTGAAGTTACAATCTAACTGAATAATAATGATTAAATTTTATACAATAAAAAACAGTAGATCTGATATGCCCTGCTATCACAGCCAGCTCTTTTCTCTCTCTCTTTTTTTTTTTAACATCTTTATTGGAGTATAATGCCAGCTCTTTTCAAAGCAAAACCCCAGTGGAGATGGATTAGGAAAATTAGGGGAAAGCTAAAGGAGAAAAACAACAACTTTTTATCCTGCAGGCCAAGACCCTTCCTCTGCCCAGCAGAGACCCTCCAGGTACAAGTGACTCTGCCAGTATGAACACCGCTGTCTTCCAGAGGCTTAGAGTTGGGAGCACTGTCAAAATCACTTAGGCCAACCACCTCACCTTCCGGTTTTTGAATTCCCTCATAGAAAAAGTTGTCTGGGATATTTTGAATACCCTGCAGGAAAGAAAACCTTTTACTTCTCAATACAACCCACTTCAGAGGAGTTCACTTTTTGTTTTGTTTTGTTTACATTTATACTGATTCCTGTTAGAGTTCATCTTGACCCTGAGTCTGTTATTAAAAGTATTTCATGTTCTTAGTTTCGGGTTACCCATACATTAATTAAAAAGTACCTTCTGGATCACTGGTTTTCAAACTATACTCTAATAAAGCCCTGGGTAAGTGAGAGAGGAAGATTCTACAGGGTCAGGAGACCGGACCCTGAGAATCTGGCCATTCCTCAGTGGTCCCAAGAACAGCTTCCCGTTTTTTTTTTTTTTTTTTTTTTTAAGCTTCTACAGAGGATTTCATTGGGAGAAAGGGTTGTACAGTTAGAAAAATGTTTGAAAACTCCCGCTCCAGGTATTCATCCACTGAGGTCATTAGTATAAATGTTGAATTGAATAGATTTGAGAACAGGGCGCTAAGGCATATTTCCCTGCATGTCAATAGCAATCACTAGCATCTTGGGAATAGCTGGAAAACCATCTATGAACCATCCTCAGTCTTCTACACAGATCCTAAGGGATTAGAAATGTCTCCCTGAAACAGTCAACATGTGTCCTGTGATTCACCATTCTGTCAGTATCACTGAGTATCACTGGTTCTCAACCCTGACTGTGATTCTAATGATCTCATTAAAATCAATGAGGAAGCTTTCAAAACCACCACTGCTCCTCAAAAGGTTAAACATAGGGTTACTGGGCCTTCCCTGGTGGTGCAGTGGTTAAGAATCCGCCTGCCAATGCAGGGGACACGGGTTCGAGCCCTGGTCCAGGAAGATCCCACATGCCGCGGAGCAACTAAGCCCGTGCACCACAGCTATTGAGCCTGTGCTCTAGAGACCGCGAGCCACAACTACTGAGCCTACGTGCTGCAACTACTGAAGCCCACGCGCCTAGAGCCCATGCTCCACAGCAAGAGAAGCCACCGCAATGAGAAGCCCACGCGCCGCAACGAAGACTAGCCCCCACTCACCGCAACTAGAGAAAGCCCGAGCGCAGCAACAAAGACCCAATGCAGCCAAAAATAAATAAATAAGTAAATAAATAAAATTATTTTAAAACAAACAGACATAGGGTTACCATGTAATTCCACGCCTAGGTCTATGCTCAGGAGAAATGAAAACACACGTTCACACAATACCTTGTACACAAATGTTCAAAGTAACAGCATTATTTATAATAGCCAAAAAGTAGAAATAATCCAAATGTTCACCAATTTATGAATCCATAAATAAAGTGTGGCATATTCATACAACGGAATATTTATTCAGCCATAAAAAGGAACGAACCACTGATTCCTGCTACAACGTGGATGAACCTTGAAAACATTATGCTAAGGGAAAGAAGCCAAACACAAAAGGTCATGTATCATTCCATTTCTATTAAATGCCCAGAATAGGCAAATCTATAGAGACAGAAAGTCAATGAATGTTTGCCTAGGGCTAGGAAAGATGGGAGGAGTAGGGATGAAGGCTAAAGGGCACAGATTTCTTTCAAGAGTGATGAAATATTCTAAAATTGTGGTGATGGTTACACAATTCTGTGAATATACTAAAAAGCACTGAATTGTATACTTTAGATGAATTGTGTGGTATGTGAATTATATCTCACTGAAACTGTTAGAAGAAGGAAAAAAAAAAAACCCTACCACTACTCAGGCTTTAAAATTGGTTTGCAGTGGGACTTTAGCGCCCATGTGATTCTAATGAGCAGCCCAGACCAAGAACCGCTGATTCTAACCATGGCTCAGGGTAAGTGACTGATTTTGAGGGAGGCTATGGTGCCTCTCAGTGGTCATCCCCATCCTTCCACTCTAGACACGCGTGAAATACTCCTTTAAAGATCCTTCGCAGAATTATGCCTGCATTGGAATCCAACCCACAGTTTGCAGTACCACCTTCTTCCTCCTTCTGTCGCTTGCATTATTGAGCCATTCCTGGTTTCCAGCATCGCCACTGTTGTACACAATGCCTCACGCCTCATCAGCAGGACAAGGCATTCTCATTCGCAAGTTTCCTTCTATACCCTGAGGTACCAGCTGACAGAACCACAAACCTATGAACTCCTGTGAAGCTGTCTATTTACCGTCTCTTCATTCAGCAGAGGACAGTACATTTGCAGAAACTCACCGTAGACTGTGAAGTCCTCTTGCTATGTTCCTGACTTTTGGCTGCCCTTATGCAGTTATGCTGTAGCTACATTTCAGAATCCTCCATCAATGACATCCCTAGGCCTGGAACAGTGGGTGCATTCCTTGGCCTTCCCCACGGCAGGCTGTTCTTATAAGGCTGCCGTTCAGAGTCTGTCAAGAGCTCGAGAGCTCCCTTCCTGCCAGTCTTTGGGTGTTCTCCTTTGCATTTGGGGAGTTTAAAAATCCCATGATAAGTTTGCTGGCTTTTCTTCTACCCCAGCCACAGAGAACAGACCTTGCCTTGCCCCGGGGAATGTTTGAGTATCCTCTACCTCCTCTGAATCACTATGTCCTAAAGCAATTAGCTCAGTCTACAGCTAGTAATTAAGAACACTGGCCCTGTTATCAGAGAGAGCTGAGTTGGAATCCTGATTCTGCTATTTGGTAGAGGAGCGGGCTTGGGCAAAACGTATTATCTAAGCCTCAGATTTCTCACCTGTAAATTGAGGATAATAAAGCCTACCTGGAAGGACTGTTACAGAGATTAAATTGTAACAGCAGAGGTGGGGTGCTTGGCTCAGAATGGGTGTGAAATAATTTGCTAGTGACTGTTTCTTCCCAGGCAGTTTTATGACTAGGAGATCTAGCTCTTTTCTCAAGATCTCCCTGCTGGCCTATGGGACATCACCGCACCTCGATTAGATCCAAGGTAGCTCGTCCCATAAACATGCAGGGCTCTAATACCAAATGCCTGTCCTTATTCTCCAAACCAATCAGTCTTCTGGGGGAAGGCAGAGGGAATGATCCCTTCTCTCCGGTTCCCTCATCAGCCCCAGCAATGTCTCAGTCTTGGGATGCACTTGCGAATGTCTTCAGGGGATCTGCTCAGGTCCGTGCTCACCACTCCATACCCTCCTGGTCCTTCCTTCTTAGGCTGCGAGCCACTCCTGGGGGCAGGACCTCCTGGAATCTTCACAAAACTCCTGAGTTAAAACATCTAAACTCTACCGTATATCGCCTTGCCATTAAAACCCAGGAGTGTCTGGCACAGAACTGTCCAATTTTCTCCTCCAACTATTTCCAGGAAATTTATAATTCAGATTACTTGAAATAGAATTCATTGTTCAACACAGCACCTGGTGTCTGGCAGGAAGTATTGGAATAAATCATTAAACAGCAGTTAAACTTCACCTACTAAAATCCTCTAGCCCAGACTTCCGGGTGGGACCACAGTGAGGCGGCGGGGCAGGGGCTGGCACCTCCTGCAGCAACCATGGCGTATACCGGCCTCACCATGCCTCTCATCGTGATGAGCGTGTTCTGGGGCTTCGTCGGCTTCCTGGTGCCCTGGTTCATCCCTAAGGGTCCCAACCGGGGAGTTATCATCACCGTGTTGGTGACCTGTTCCGTTTGCTGCTATCTCTTTTGGCTGATTGCAATTCTGGCCCAACTCAACCCTCTCTTTGGACCGCAGTTGAAAAATGAAACCATCTGGTACCTCAAGCATCATTGGCCTTGAGTAAGAAGACCTGCTCGCCAGTGCTCAGTCATTGAGGTCATGAAGAGAACTCCTCTAGATGCAAAATCACCTCCATACCCAGACCACCTTCCTTGACTCGCCCACTTTGGCTGTCAGCTGCCTTAAACGTTCCCACCACATTTGAATATCTTATTCTACAATGCAGTATTTTTTCCTGTCACCTTTTTTACACTTTGATGAATGATGTGCCTATTGAATCTAAACTGTGCTGCCTCTATAAAATGTTTATGTACTGTTCGGAGATAGAAAGTGCTGTTCTTTTGAGAAATAACATTACACTCTCCTTGGAAACTGTGGATTTGAAGATGGCTCCTGCCTGCTCACAACATGAGAATCAGCGAAGTGTTTAAAAACTATTACATGACAGTAAGACTCCAGTGGGGCAGTCAGTAGGAGAACATGTTCAGAGGGAAAATCTGTCCCACCAGAATTATACCAAAGTATATTTTCAGGATGAATTTCTTATTTCTGCCCTCCTTTGGAATAAATTATTTTTCTGCTCTCTAAAAAAAAAAAAAAATCCTCTAGCCCAGTTTAATTAAATGCACCTCTTTCATGTTGTCTCATGTTTGCTCTTCCCTCCCTCTGCATTCCTATAACAGCTATCTTTATGGAATGCTTATTGATTGTTCCCAGCTCATATAGCTAATAATTGGCAAATCTAGAATTCAGCTGTACTGAGTTGAATAGCATCTTGCCAAATGTCCACCGGAACCTCAGAATATGACCTTATTTGAAAACAGTGTCTTTTTTTTTTTTAACATCTTTATTGGAGTATAATTGCTTTACAATGGTGTGTTAGTCTCTGTTTTATAACCAAGTGAATCAGTTATACATATACATATGTTCCCATATCTCTTCCTTCTTGCGTCTCTCTCCCTCCCACCCTCCCTATCCCACCCCTCTAGGTGGTCACAAACCACCTAGCTGATCTCCCTGTGCTATGCGGAAGGGTAAGCTGTGAAAAAGTGAGAGAGTGGCATGGACATATATACACTACCAAACGAAAACAGTGTCTTTCCAAAGGTAATCAAGTTAAGATCATCCTGGATTCGAGTGGGCCCTAAACCCAATGATTACTGTCCTTATAAGAAGAAGGGCATTTGGAGACGGAGACATAGGAAGAAAACAGAGAAAGCCATGTCAAGATGGAGACAGAGGCTGGAGTTATACGGCCACAGCCAAGAAATTCCAGGGATGGCCAGCGGCCACCAGAAGCTAGGAAGAGGTCAGGAGCAAGTCTTCCCTAGGACCTTCAGAGGGAGCTTTCACGGCCCTGCCAGATTTGGACTTCTAGCCTCTAGATCTGTGAGAGAATAAATTTCTGTTGTTTTATGCCCCCTTTTGTGGTAATTTATCACGGCCACCCTAGGAAACTAATATACCGGTCTCGGTCTGTCAGATGCCTAACATCCTCATTTGTAACCACTATGATATACTGCCTTATGTGTGTAGCACCCAAACTGTATCCTTCATAGTATGTTTATCAGATGCCTTGTATGTCACAGTAAGAGGCAGATGGTGAGCCCAGAAGTCGAGGTGGGGATGGAGGGGGTGGGGAAGAGGTAGAATTATTGCAAGGTAGAGAATGAGCAGAGCGGTTTTCTTGAATATATGCCCGAACCTCATTATGTCTGATCCTGTGATTTAGCAGAGAAATGGGAAAGGTTTGCTTATGAAAGAAGTATGATGCACTAGAAAGCAAGCAGGACTAGGAATGGCAAGGCCGGATGTGAACTAGCTCTGTGATTAGGCACATGACCTTCAGATGTGGCTGCTTTGACACAGACTATGTGACTTGGGAACATTAAGACATGGCCTCAAAAACAAAATATTAACCTTTCAGCTTTTAAAACTTTCTAAACTTCTCACTCATTCCCACCCAACCCCTCATCCTCATTTCATAACTCCCACTTCTGACACAGAGCAGACACAACTTTTTAGTTAAATAATGAATAAGGGAATGAATAAGGAAGATGGAAGAAAGCTGGAGGTGTCAGAATGAAATGATGGCCAACAACAAGGGAAGAGTCAGATGCATAGTAAAGGTCATGAAAGAAGATTCAAGAATCAAAGATGTCTGCCACTAATATTTGGCAATCAAAAGCCATAATAGATGCAAATGTGGCAAAATATCAATCCTTGTTAAATCTTGGTAATGAACACAGGGTGTTTGTAACATTATTCTTTATAGTTTAGTGTGTTTGAAACATTTTGTTTAAAAAAGAACAATAGAGGGCTTCCCTGGTGTTGCGGTGGTTAAGAATCCGCCTGGTGGGGGCTGTGGAAAGATGGCGGAGGAGTAAGACGCGGAGATCACCTTCCTCCCCACAAATACACCAGAAATACATCTACATGTGGAACAACTCCTACAGAACACCTACTGAAGGCTGGCAGACGACCTCAGACCTCCCAAAAGGCAAGAAACTCCCCACGTATCTGGGTAGGGCAAAAGGAAAAATTAATTAAAAAGAGACAAAAGAATAGGGACGGCACCTGCACCAGTGGGAGGGAGCTGTGAAGGAGGAAAGGTCTCCACACACTAGGAAGCCCCTTCGCAGGCGGAGATTGCGGGAGGCGGAGCGGGGAGCTTCGGAGCCGCGGAGGACAGCACAGCAACAGGGGTGCGGAGGGCAAAGCGGGGAGATTCCCGCACAGAGGATCGGTGCCGACCGGCGCTCACCAGCCCGAGAGGCTTGTGTGCTCACCCGCCGGGACGGGCGGGGCTGCGAGCCGAGGCTCGGTTTCGGTCGGAGCTCAGGGAGAGGACTGGGGTTGGCGACTTGA
>NW_006785198.1:1045487-1046076 GCF_000442215.2 Lipotes vexillifer | reverse complement strand
TCAATAACTTTATTATACTTTATTTTATTTTACTGTATCTTCTTTCTTTCTGTATTTTTTCCTTCCTTCCTTCCTTCCTTCCCTCCTTTCTTTCTCCCTTTCTTTCTTTCTCTCTTTCTTTCCTATTTCCTCCTACTTCTACTAATTCTCTCTACTTTCTCTCCCTTTTATTCTGAACCAAGTGGATGAAAGGCTCTTGCTGCTCCAGCCAGGAATTAGGACTCTGCCTCTGAGGTGGGAGAGCCAACTTCAGAACACTCGTCAAGAAGAGACCTCCCAGCCCCACATAATATCAAACGGCGAAAATCTCCCAGAGATCTCCATCTCAACACCAGCACCCAGCTTCACTCAACGACCAGCAAGCTACAGTGCTGGACAACCTATGCCAACCATATAGCAAAACAGGAACACAACCCCACCCACTAGCAGAGAGGCTGCCTAAAATCATAATAAGTCCACAGACACCCCAAAACACACCACCAGACGTGGACCTGCCCACTAGAGAGACAAGATCTAGCCTCATACACCACAACACAGGCACTAGTCCCCTCCACCAGGAAGCCTACACAACCCACTGAACCAACCTTAG
>NW_006785198.1:1040767-1041152 GCF_000442215.2 Lipotes vexillifer | reverse complement strand
CATGCCGCGGAGCGGCTGGGCCCGTGAGCCATGGCCACTGAGCCTGCGCGTCCGGAGCCTGTGCTCCGCAAATGGGAGAGGCCACAACAGTGAGAGGCCTGCATAACGCAAGGAAAAAAAATAAAATAAAAAAAATAAGCTCAAAATGGATTAAAGACCTAAATGTAAGGCTAGAAACTATCAAACTCTTAGAGGAAAACATAGGCAGAACACTCCATGACATAAATCACAGCAAGATCCTTCTTGACCCATCTCCTAGAGTAATGGAGATAAAAACAAAAATAAACAAATGGGACCTAATGAAACTTCAAAGCTTTTGCACAGCAAAGGAAACCATAAACAAGACCAAAAGACAACCCTCAGAATGGGAGAAAATATTTGCAAA
>NW_006785198.1:1039547-1039682 GCF_000442215.2 Lipotes vexillifer | reverse complement strand
CAGTGGTTGAGAGTCCGCCTGCCGATGCAGGGGACACGGGTTTGTGCCCCAGTTCGGGAAGATTCCCACCTGCCATGGAGTGGCTGGGCCCATGAGCCATGGCCACTGAGCCTGTGCGTCCGGAGCCTGTGCTCC
>NW_006785198.1:1039079-1039521 GCF_000442215.2 Lipotes vexillifer | reverse complement strand
ACCTGCCAATGGAGGGGACACGGGTTCGAGCCCTGGTCCGGGAAAATCCCACGTGCCGCGGAGCAACTAAGCCCATGCACCACAACTACTGAGCCTGCGCTCTAGAGCCCGTGAGCCACAACTACTGAGCCCGAGTGCCGCAACTACTGAAGCCCGCGGGCCTAGATCCTGATGCTCTGCAGCAAGAGAAGCCACCGCATGAGAAGCCCACGCACCACAACGAAGAGTAGCCCCCGCTCGCTGCAATGAGAGAAAGCCCACGTGCAGCAACGGAAACCCAATGCAGCCAAAACTAAATAATTTTTTTAAGATAAATAAATAAATAAAAGAAAAAAGAACAATAGAAGAGCAACCTCATAATGTCCTATGAAAATGGGTGTAGCGAATCGGTTTCGTTCAAATCCCTTTGCTTTGATACGTTCTGAATCCCCTTCTTCATCAG
>NW_006785198.1:1020041-1039069 GCF_000442215.2 Lipotes vexillifer | reverse complement strand
GCAGGAATGGTTGTGGCAAAACAGTTCGTCGCTGCACACGGACAGACCAACACTTTGGAGAGAACCTGTGGAAATATACCTGAAAAGACAGAGAATATTCCTTTCACTGGGCTCTGTACTCCTTCTCCTGAGAACTTATGCAAAAGAAATGATAATTCAACAGAAAAAAGGCCTGGGGAATATGGAGATGAAAAATTCACGGACAAATTTGTTATAAGAATGAAAAATTGGGAATAACTTAAGGCCACCATGGGGAAGTGCTCGCCACTGCTCCCAGCCTGGTCACATCACCCTCATCTTTGCCAGGATCACTCTGGTAGCTTCCAGCTGATCTCTCTGCTTCCACCCTTACATCTACAGTCTATTCCCTACTCCGCAGCCAGAGTGATTCTTTGAAAAGGAAATGAAATCACTTCCCTACTTCTCTTCAAAATGTTCTCACCACCCTAACTGCTACCAACTCAGCTCTAAGCCAACACCTCCTGGGGCCTGGATGATGGTGATAGACCCTAAGTGGTCTCCCCTCTTCCATTTTCCTGCCCCTCAAGGCAACAGTGAAAGTGCTCCTTTTTCAAATCATAAACCAGATCATGTCACTCCCCTGTTCAGAACCCTCCAGTGGCTTCCCGTCTGACTCAGAGTATGCCCATATGACTCAGAGCAAAGTCAAAGTAAACTTTTACAGTGGCACACAAGGACCTCATCCCCTTCCCAGTCATACTGGCTCCTTTTCATTGGCTGTTCCCTCTAATATTCTTTCTCCATATGTCCATATGGCTCAATTCCTTCAAGTAGTAACTCAAATCTCCCTTTCTCAATGAGGTCTTCATTAACCACCCTATTTAAAATTTTACTACTCCAAACACCCTCATTCTGTTGCCCTGTTTTACATTTTCTCTCAGTATTTATTATTTTCTAACATAATAAATAATTTACATAACATTTTTCAAATGTCTGTCTGCCCTGCTCCAAACACACATATACTAGAATTTAAACTCCAGGAGGAAAGGAATTTTTATCTGTTTTGTTCACAGTTGTTTCCCCAGCACCTAGAACAGTCTCTGGCACATAGCTGACATTCAATAAATATTTGTGAAGTGAAAGAACAAATAGTTAAGTAAATTGGCTTATACCAAGAGGATGGAAGGTTAAGCAATCAGAAAATATACTATGTATCAATATGGAAAAAGACATGTGAAGTAATGTTAATGTTAAAAGTAGAACCCCCTGTTGCGATCAAAAACACGTTGGTGTGGCTTTGGCAACGTTGTTCTTTTCTGGTTCTTTTGCTTTCTCTTCCCTTAAATGTTGGGGATCCCAAGTTCGTTTTTGGTCCTCTTGTAATTTTTATCTACACTCTAGCTTCAAATACCATCTACTTTATTTCTAGTTTATTTAGCATGTTGTCCAAACAACCATCTTGAGCCCAGGGCTCTGTTTTGAGCTTTTCACCCACATTACTTAGCTACTACCTCTGTTAGTAGCTAGAATACCATTCTGAGAATAGTGGTCTGTTATCAGTCTCCCCCGATAAAATGGGAGAACTGTTACAGAATAAGATGCCTAGAACATATTAGTAAGGACTCAATAAATGTTTTAGTAATGTAAGGTGTGTACTGTGTGCCCAGTACCTCTAAGAACCTTACGTATATCATGTCATTTAATTCTCACAGCAGCCCTGTGAGAGGCATGAGGTAGACATAACTTCATTACACGGATGAATAAATAAGGAAATGTGTTTATAATAAACAGTGACCCCAAAAAATGCAGACGTTAAATTAGGTGTTAAAGTAGTGGGATCGTAGGCGGTTTTTCTCTTTCAGAAATTTCGTTAATATTGTTGATAGGCTGTATATACGTCTCGTGTGTGTATGCGCGTGTGTCCGTGTGAGACCAAATAATTTTAAAACTTGAGTGGGCAAACACAGCAACAGGAAACCGTTGGGTAGGGTCTGGGAAAAGAGGAGGAACCCAAAAGTATAGACAAGCAGAGACTCAACTCCGCCTGTGAGCTGTCTGCGCAGGCGGCGACGGCCCGCAGGCAGAGCAGCGATGCTCCCCACCCAGGGAAATGACTCCTTTCAGTGAGGCCAACCCGCGGCCACATGCAAATAACCTGGAGGCTGTGGGCGGAGCCACTCCTGAAAGGCTCCGGCCGGGGGGCGGGGAGAAGGTTGACCCATGGGCTGGCCCCGATTGGCTCCCACAGAGACGGGGCGGGCTCTCCCGAAGGCCCGGCCTCACCGAGGGGCGGTGCCTGGGCCTGGGCCTCTTGGAGAGGGAAGGAGCGGGAAGCCGAGCTCCGCGTCGGGAAACTTAGGTCAGCTGAGCCCTCGGCTCCCAGAGGGAGAGCCGGAAGCGCTACAGTTTGACCCACGAGTCCATCTGTTTTCGAAGGCGTAGCCCTCTTTCTCCCGACCCTCTCCACCTCCCCCTCTGCCCCTTCATCCGGAGGCCGAAGCCCCCAGCCTGGGCGGGGCGGCGCAGCCCGAGCTCCCGGACCCGGAAGAAGCGCCATCTCCCGCCTTCACCATGGAGCCCACTGCGCCGTCCCTCACCGAGGAGGACCTGACTGAAGTGAAGAAGGACGTGAGTAGCACAACCTTGCCCGGGCACCGCCGAGGGCCGGGGGCGGGCGAAGCGGGCGGGGGGGCTGCGTTCCTGCAGCGAGGAACCCCCGCGTCCTAGTCCGAGTCGGAATCGGAGGAGGAGCCCGCGGTCTGAGAAGCGAAACGTCCGGGCACAGCAGGACCGCGGCGAGCCCTGCATCCGAGGGACCTTGGTGGAAGTGATCTGATCCCCACTGACCTGTTAATCCACGTTTTAAATCAATAAAAGCAGGGCTTGGGTTTCTGAAATTTTGTTCAGTGGAGCGTTTCTTTACAGTCAGCTTCTTGCCCACTGCTCACCCATCCCCTGTGATTTCACCCCAGCTGCGCTTTGGAGCTGCGTTGTTAGGGATCGACGACTCAAGTTCATCCTTGAGTCAGACTGCCTTGGCTGCTGGCTCAACCTGGAGCAAAAGCTGGACCAGATAAAGCATCCCAAGCAATGGATCAAATACGTGAAACTTGCAAAGGGGGTTGGGGGAAGCTGGACTGTTGAAAGCACAACCCGGAATTCCCCTAGTAAGCAAACGCCCACGTATTTAAATTGAAGGGGCGCGGAGGGGGGCGGGGGATGAATACATGAAGCGGAGAATTAATTTACAGGTAAACGTTGGAGATATTCAGCAGCTAAATTATGCTCTTATGCTTGGATGCTGAAGTGCACAAATCTTAGTATTTATTCGTAAAGAATGACTCTGTTGAGGTCTGACTTGTTTCTCTTTTCCTTTGCTTTTAGTTAACTTGTTTTGCCATGTGAGACTTACATGAGTACCATTAAAATACTTTATATTAATTCAAATTCAGAACAATATGAACATGAATTGTGTTCTGGCTTAACACTGCAGTACTTATACAAAATCATCTTTGTGAATTGGACAGGACAGCAGCTTTTTAAATGTTTGTGTGCTTCCTTTTACCCTCACCTGTAAGGTTTATTACACTGTACTCATAATTACAGTTGGTATGACTCATTAGCAAAAGGAGACTGGTTATGACTGTGCCTTAGTTTCCTCCTTCAACAGATAATTGTGGAGCACTTATATAGAAAGTACTGTTCTTGGGCCTGGAAAGATATAAAAAAAATGACAGGCACCTGCTTTACATTCTAGTTAAGACTGGGACATTGATAACTAATAAAGAATAAATGAGTATTGTGCTTTTCAATATTTGTGCCAGTAAAAACATGAACTTCAAGAGCTAGGCCTACTGTATTCCAGATACTCTGTCACACAGTTTACAATGTTCCCATTTAATCTGTACAACAACCTCTAAGGCAGATAATTGTCTTTCCCATTTTACAGTTGATAAAACAGGTAGTGAGAGGTTACAAGTGGGAGGATAAAAAGCCTGTACATAAACACAGATGTGAAGGATGGCTTCTAGGCCTTTTTTTTTTTTCCATCAGTTCATTGATATTATCCATCTCCATGATTTCAATTTACAGCTATATAAGAAATCCATAACCTTGGGGAATCATGGACATGTTTCAGGACATCTGTGAAAAAAAATATGTGCACATTTTCTTCTTAGAAATTTTTTTCATGATGTTTTCAGAATGGTTTATGACCTTAGGAGTTTTAAAATTATAATCCACATATTTGGACTTCCTTCTTTCTCAACTCTAAGTGCTTATTTCTAAATATCTACTGGAAATCCACTTTTATATCCTTCAGATTCCTCACTTTGTCTAAAATTGAACTTTTTATCATCCTTCCCCCAAAGCCACTTGCTGTTTCTGCTGTATTCTCTGTCGTGATGAATCCATGGGGATTGGCTGCTGATACCAAAATTCATGGATGCGGGCTTCCCTGGTGGCAGTGGTTGAGGCATTCTTTGTTCCTTCCCAAGAGCCTCTTTTGAGCTTGTATGAGTTTGGGTTCCTCCAGAATCAGACCACAAGACAGTTTATTTGGAGGTGATACCCAAAGCTAGTAGGGGAGTACAGGAGTGAGACAGGGAAGCCATTTACTGTCTTTTAGTTATCACAAATCTGGTCAAGTCATAAAATGAAGCTCATGCTTTATTGGCATTTATGGCCATTATAAGTTTGAGTTAACGACCGAAGACCACACAGTTGCCCACTCCCCTGTTCACTACCTCCCCAGTGGTGCCTTCGGAAACTTTTGCGCCCTGGGGGGAATTTTAAGTGAAAAAAAAAAAAAAAAAAAAAAATGAAAGAGATTCATGGATGCTCAAGTCCCTTTTATAAAATTGCGTAGTATTTGCATGTAACCTTCACACATCTGCCCATACTTTGAATTATCTCTAGATTACTTATAATACCTAGTACAATGTGAATACTGTGTAAATAGTTGTAAATACAATGTAAATGCTATATAAATAGTTGACCTACACAGCAAATTAAAGTTTTGCTTTTTGGAACTTTATGGAATTTTTTTAAAATTTATTTATTTTATTTATTTATTTTTGGTTGTGTTGGGTCTTCGTTGCTACGTGTGGGCTTTCTCTAGTTACGGCGAGCGGGGGCAACTCTTCGTTACAGTGCGCGGGCTTCACACGCGGTGGCTTCTATTGTTGCGGAGCACGGGGTCTAGGCGTGAGGGCTTCAGTAGTTGTGACACGTGGGCTCTAGAGCGCAGGCTCAGTAGTTGCGCACGGGCTTAGTTGCTCTGCGGCATGTGGGATCTTCCCGGGCCAGGGCTCGAATCCGTGTCCCCTGCTTTGGCAGGTGGATTCTTAACCACTGTGCCACCAGGGGAGCCCCTGGAATTTTTTTTTTCCAAATATTTTCCATCCACTGTTGGTTGAATTCGAGGGTGTGGAACCTGCAGATACAGAGGACCGACTGTACCACCACTTATCCACATGGAAACTTCCACTTCTTTTTTTTTTTTTCAGGCTCCCACTTCTTCACTATACTCCTTCTCCCTGTGTGCTCCATCTAGTTGTTTACCTCTTTTTTGTTGAATTTAGTTCAGTTTCATAAATATGGACTACACACTGTGAGACTGATACTGCCATTGATTCTAACAGTTCAAAAATTAAAAACTAAGACACAATCTTAGTTTGAGAAGAGCTCAACTTCTTGGGGGGTGGGGGGGACATGTAAAATGACAATTGCAAATCACAGCATAAGTGCAATGAATTTTACATTCATCCAAAACATTATCTACTTAGCACTCTGCTAAATGCAGGATATACAGAGTTGAACAGAATGTACCTGGTTCTTGCCTGCTTTTAAAATGTGGGTTCTTAAGGTTGAAAACAAATAAATGTATAATTCCAAATTATGGTAAGTACTGTGAAGGAGACAAACAGGTGTTGAGCCAATAACAAGATAAGAGGGGAAATCTACTTGAGATAGGATGGTCAGGGAAGGTTACATTTTTTAAACTGGTTCCTGAAGGCTATGACAGAACTGGGGAAGAGCATTCTAGGCAGAATAGAATTTTCAAAGGATCTAAGGCAGGCAAGATCTTGGGGAAATTGGAAAAAGGTGCCTAGAGGTGAAGTTGATGGTGGGCTAGTGCCAGATTATGAAGGGTCTTACAGATGGTAGTAAAGTGGGATTTTTTTCCCAAGTGTAGTAGAGACCTATTGAAGAATTATATTTTTAAAAATCCCTCTGCCTAATGTGTGGACTGGGGTGAGCAAAAGGGAGAAGAGGGAAACTACTGAGGAGATCCTTGGAATTTACGTAGTTGAGAGATGATGGTGATTCAGATCAGGGTACAGGCAGTGGAGATGGATGGAACAGGAGAATTCCAGATGCATATTTTAAACCTTAATGATAGGACTTGGTGATGGTTTGAATGTGGGAGTTGAGGAAGAGTGTGGAATCAGATTAGTAAGTGGAAATGTCAAATCAGCAATTAGACCTATCAGTTTGAAGACCAAAAGAGAGATCTGAGCTAGAAATAAAAGTGTGGGATTAAATGAGTTTACCTGGGGAACTTGAGAGCTAGAAGGGAAAGGGTGACCATAGAAGTTTTAAAAAGTAAGAAGTTATGGCCGCAGAGATGGGAAGAAAGCCAGGAGAGTGTGGTATTCATATAAGAGTATTTCAGGAAGGGAGTGGTCAGCTGTGTTCACACTGCTGAGAAGTGAGATGGAGACTGAAAAGTATCAGATTTAGTGATAAGGAGACCTTGGTGACTTTGAGAAGAGTAGTGGGACAGAGTGAAAATGTCTGGGAGTGAGTTGGGAGATAGAAGTGGAGTCCTGTTGTATAGAAAAGTGAAGTGCATTCACTGCGTGCTGTAAAGGCAGGAGAGGAGTACTCATTTGGGGGAGTTTAAGTAAAGTTACCTGAAGGAGATGACCACTGTCCTGAATTTTAAAAGATGAATAGGGATATGGGAAAAGAAAACAAGGCAAAGGTAACGACTTAAAGAAATGTAGTGGAAAACAGCAGTTTTAGGAAGAACATAAAGTTCCCGAACATAGAGTAAGCTGGAGAGGTAGGCAGGATCCATACTATGAAGCACCTACCTGCCATCATCAAGTCGCTGTTATTTATTGAATACCTACTGTGTCAAGCCTTCATATGCACTGTCCCATTTAGTCCTCCTACAGGTCCTGCTAGGTATTTATTATTTTTTTACCAGTAAGGGACCTGAGGCTTAGAGACGTTAAGTAACTTCCCCCAGCTCTCACAGGAGTATGTGGCAGATTCAAGATTTGAACTGAGGTTGGTCTGAGTCCAGAGCCATGCTCTTCACTTCTCTGCTTTTCTGCTATGGTTGAGAAACTTTATCCTTTAAGTCGAGGTGGAACACAGTGTTTTAAAAATTAACTAACAACATTTCAATATTGGGAGAATTCATGTTAACACTCCAGGTTTCCATTTTTTCTTGAAAAATTAGAAGGTCTGATAGATGTGTGAAGGAAGAAGTTGAGCGGGGTAGGGAGAGAAGGAATAAGTACAACTAGGTGTCTTGTTAATAGTCGATGCAAGATATATAGGGACCCGAACTAGGACAATGCTAATAATAGGGATGGAGTGAAGGGGCAGCTTAGATAAATATTGGGGTAGATTGGCAGGACTTGGTGGGTGGGTGATCTGATCGAATGTGCCAAGTGAGTGAAAGAGAGGAAGAGTCAAGGATGAGTTGTACGTTTATAGCATGGTTGGATGGATGGTGGTACTCACAAGTGAGCTGAGAATGTCAGAGGAAAACGATAGGGGAAGATAACAAATTTGGTTTTGGACATGTTGAATTTTAAGTACCATTGGGATCTCTAGGTGGAGAAAGTCTTGATCACATAGGAAAATTTAGAAATCATCAACGTATGGTAGAAATGACAACAGATGAGGTTTTCCAAGGAGTTCATCTTTTAAATCTGTTTTTCTCTCTCCTCATCCCCACAGCTTAAATTCATGCACTCAGCTTATCATATGTAAGATATTGCAGCAGTCTTCTAATTGCTCTCCTTTGACCCCAATTTTTGTTTTCCCCCAGCCCTCTGTAAAAGTTTTCTTATTGCCTCTTATTTATAAACCTTTGATGAGGTTTTGACTATAGGGAAATGTGATTTCCCTCATTGCCTACCTTTCATGCCTCTAGCTCAGGTGTAGTCTCTATAAATTCCCCAGGTCCTGGAGGCAGAGTTGACCTATATCTTTTTTTCCAGGTCATATTCCATTGTCTCATAATTTTTAGCTTGAGGTGTTAATGTAGTCTTCAACTAGACCATGTGCCCTTTGCATGCAGGTTTCAAGTCTTGTTCATCTTTGCATATGCACTGCTCAGCACTTGGCATATTTGGCATTTAGATATGTGAAATGTTTCTCGTGGGAATTCAGTGGACTGAGAACTGTAGGAACCCTTCACCTAACCTACTTTTCTGCCACCATATACTCTCATATACTTTGAAGATTTTCCATTGTCTTTAGTTCATCATTGTCAGTGTGAATCAAGTTAGTCATCATTGTCATCATCACTAACATTTACTCATCACTTACTATGTACCAGGCACTTTCTCAAGTGCTTTACGTGTGTTAATTTATTTCTCATAACACTCAGATGAGGAAACTGAGGCACAGAGGAGTTAAGTTACCCAAGATTGCATATTTAGTAAATGGAGGAGCTATAATACAGTCACTCACATCAAATTGTTAATACCATTTATTAGGACCCACATTGATTTTTGACTAATTAAGCCTCATTAGGCATCTCTCAGGTCTAGGCCTGTGTATGTGATTTCTTTTTATTTCTTTAATTTTTTCCAATATCCACTATTCCTTTAGGTTTCTTTCCCCCCATACCTTTCTACCTTCCTTCTACCAAGGCTGAGTTAGACTACAGTCTTGCCAACTGACTCCAAAGATAGACCCCGTATGGTCCCTTTTGTTTTAGGTTCTTTCTTTTTCTTTGTGTGTGTGTGTGTGTGTGTGTGTGTGTGTGTGTGTGTGTGTGTGTGTGGTTTCACTCTAGAAAGATGGAAAATTAATAACATGAGAAAGTTATAAACTGTGAGTTATCCTCTCTGGTCCTGACTAATCCTGGATTCCTTGCTAAATGGAAACTAAAATGTACAGTAACCTCTGCTCTCAACTTTACCTCTGAAGGCCCTCAGCAGACCTCCCTATTTCCACAGACCCAAGCCCCCTAGATTAGACTGGCCCCCTCCTCACAACAGTTTGGTCTTGGTTTATAGATGTGAAGATGAGATCAGAGCAGTTCAGAAGCAGTGAGGAATATCTAGTCAGGGACCTACTTCTGCCTAACTGGACCTTCATTTTAGTAGCATGCCTTTAGTAGGGCTGAGCCTCCTGACTTCAGGATGTTTTCTCTCACCAGTCAGATTCCTAACTGATCAGTCACCTTTGTGATTTCCTTAGGTGTTAAAAAAAAAAAAATACATTGAGGCATTTTTTATATCTTTTAGGCTTTAGAAAATTTGCGTGTATACCTGTGTGAAAAAATCATAGCTGAGAGACATTTTGATCATCTACGTGCAAAAAAAATACTCAGTAGAGAAGACACTGAAGAAATTTCTTGCCGAACATCAAGTAGAAAAAGGGCTGGAAAATTGTTAGACTACTTACAAGAAAACCCCAAAGGACTAGATACCCTGGTTGAATCTATTCGGCGAGAAAAAACACAGAACTTCCTGATACAGAAGATTACAGATGAAGTGCTAAAACTTAGAAATATAAAACTAGAACATCTGAAAGGTAAGATATCTTAGTATATCAAAAGTTCATTTAAATGTAACCGTCCTTTTATAAGTAGAATGCAAAACAAAACAAAAACCTAGAAGTGATCATTTTGCTTTTATTCAAAAAGTTCAACCTTCAGAATTACATTCGATTTGCATTTTTTTACCTTATTTGATGCCATTACATTGCAAAAGTGAAATATCACTCAGTGTTCTGTTTTTTTTTTTTTTTTTTTTTTTTTTTTTTTACCGCCGGCCTCTCACTGCTGTGGCCTCTGCCGTTGCAGAGCACAGGCTCCGGACGTGCAGGCTCAGCGGCTATGGCCGACGGGCCCAGCCGCTCCGCGGCATGTGGGATCTTCCTGGACCAGGGCATGAACCCGTGTCCCCTGCATCGGCAGGCAGACTCGCAACCACTGCGCCACCAGGGAAGCCCAGTGTTCTGTATTTATATTCGTTTAACAACACATTTATAGAAAACAACTACAGTGAAATCCCAGTATACACAGGAGTTTGTTTCTAAAGTCAGCAGAATGCACGATTAATCTGTTCAAAAGTAACCCCTGAAAATGCATATCACACATAAAGAACAGTGTATAGGTAAAGTATTTTACCTTTGATAAACTCTGATAGTTTTTCTCCCACCAGTTGATCACATGATGAAGTAGTTGGCTTATGTTGGTAAGAATCATCGTGTATAAGTTATATGTAACTTTAAACACTAGAATCACACTCAGTGTTGCAAAATGAGAGAGGCATAAAACTGAGATTGATTAAGGGAGTAGCAGATTTACCTCTTCCGTTTCACCCTCACCCCAGAGCACACACTCACTAAATTGGAATGCTGTGTAGAATTGTTTGCATGATCCCTCCAAACCCCCATCTTTCTCTGTCTCTCTCTACAGAGCACTTAAGATAAATGTGCATGCAATACAGCTCTATTCCAGCTGTTCTAGGCAAGGGAAACAGAAATTAGTAATTTAGGGCTTTTTCCCTTAAGGAACTCAGTCTGTAAATCCATGTTGGAACACAGATGAAGTTTCCCCTTGAGCCATATTTAAGAAAATAGTTTCTCTTTCATGGGACAGAAATGCTGACTGTATTGTGAAGTTGAAACACTAGTGGAAAAAATTGACGTACAAATGTACTTTACAGACTCTGCAGGTTTTACATAAAATCTGTCAACTCAGGAATTTCTGTGCCTGTAGACCATTGGGTTGAATATTTGCTAAGCCTAACAGAGAGATAAATTGTGTTTGTGTTTATTCTTTCCACGCTGAGGCTAATTGTTGGCTATACCCTTTGGATATGATAGAATTCTTTGTTCAGAACAACCTCTGTCATTTAAGTAAACTGTTAGGTTGAGAACCAGGACATTCTCTATTTAATGTGAAGAGGAGACCTGGGTTCTAGCCGTCCCCCTTGCATGAAGTAGTCCTGGAATGTTGGGCATGACTTCACTGTTGCAGGCCTCTGTCTTCTGATCTCTAATAGTGAGAGGCTATCCCGGATGACCCGTAGAATCCCTTCCACTTGTAACACCCCATGATTCAAGAATTGGAAGTAAGAGAAATGGAAATAAAAACAAAAATAAACAGATGGGACCTAATGAAACTTCAAAGCTTTTGCACAGCAAATGAAACCGTAAACAAGACCAAAAGACAACCCTCAGAATGGGAGAAAATATTTGCAAATGAAGCAACTGACAAAGGATTAATCTCCAAAATTTATAAGCAGCTCATGCAGCTCAATAACAAAAAAAACAACCCAATCCAAAAATGGGCAGAAGACCTAAATAGACATTTCTCCAAAGAAGATATACAGACTGCCAACAAACACATGAAAGAATGCTCAACATCATGAATCATTAGAGAAATGCAAATCAAAACTACAATGAGATATCACCTCACACCAGTCAGAATGGCCATCATCAAAAAATCTAGAAACAATAAATGCTGGAGAGCGTGTGGAGAAAAGCAAACACTCTTGCACTGCTGGTGGGAATGTGAATTGGTACAGCCACTATGGAGAACCGTATGGAGGTTCCTTAAAAAACTACAAATAGAACTACCATATGACCCAGCAATCCCACTACTGGGCATATACCCTGAGAAAACCATAATTCACAAAGAGTCATGTACCAAAATGTTCATTGCAGCTCTATTTACAATAGCCTGGGGATGGAAACAACCTAAGTGTCCATCATTGGATAAATGGATAAAGAAGATGTGGCACATACATATAGTGGAATATTACTCAGCCATAAAAAGAAATGAAATTGAGCTATTTGTAATGAGGTGGATAGACCTAGAGTCTGTCATACAGAGTGAAGTAAGTCAGAAAGAGAAAGACAAATCCCGTATGCTAACACATATATATGGAATTTAAGGAAAAAAAATGTCATGAAGAACCTAGGGGTAAGACAGGAATAAAGACACAGACTTACTAGAGAATGGACTTGAGGATATGGGGAGGGGGAAGGGTAAGCTGTGACAAAGCGAGAGAGAGGCATATACACTACCAAATGTAAAATAGATAGCCAGTGGGAAGCAGCCGCATAACACAGGGAGATCAGCTTGGTGCTTTGTGACCACCTAGAGGGGTGGGATAGGGAGGGTGGGAGGGAGGGAGACACAAGAGGGAAGAGATATGGGAACATATGTATATGTATAACTGATTCACTTTGTTATAAAGCAGAAACTAGCACACCATTGTAAACCAATTATACTCCAATAAAGATGTAAAAAAATTTTAAAAAATAAATAAAAATAGAATTGGAAGTAATTAACTCATAGAATTTTAGCATATACCCAGTTTAAAATTGGGGTAAATTTTTTTTTTTTTTTTTGTGCTGGAGTGCTAAAGATATTTTTTAGTTGTGAAAGCTATTTCTTATTTTATGAATAATTTTAGGGGCTACTTAATTTTTTCCAGGTCCTTCAATGGTTAAGTATAAGTATACAAATTAAATGTGAATTGTAGCGTGTCATTTAGCTTCCTTGAGATTATTCCTATATCTAGAAAATGTAAATAATAGTATGCTTCATGATTGTCAGGAAAAGCAGATAAAATGTGAAATGGATTATGACAATTTATAAACTGCTATTTAAATTTGTGTAATCTTTAAAAAGTTCGAAGATGGGTGTGGACTCAGTTTTCTAGTTACTTTTCATTTACATCTGAATAATTTTATTGTAGGACTGAAATGTAGCAGCTGTGAGCCTTTTCCAGATGGAGCCACAAACAACCTCTCTAGATCAAATTCAGATGACAGTAATTTCTCTGAAAAACTGAGAGCATCCACCGTCATATACCATCCAGAAGGAGAATCCAGCACAGCCCCCTTTTTTTCTACTGATTCTTCTCTGAATTTGCCTGTTCTAGAAGTAGGCAGAACTGAAAACCCCACCTTCTCTTCAACTACGCTTCCTAGACCTGGGGACCCTGGGGCTCCTCCTTTGCCACCAGAGCTGCAGTTAGAAGAAGAAGGAACTTGTGGAAACTCTAGTGAGATGTTTCTTCCCTTAAGATCACGTGCTCTTTTGCGGCAATGACAGTTTACTGCATTTTAATTTTTTTAATGATGACAAAAAATATTTGAAAGGATATGAATCATCTTATAAAATTGCTATAATGACTTATTAACATTTGATACATGTCTTATAATGCAACGTAAACATACTTTGTAAATAGAATTTTTTAGAATAAAAGAAGCATACTTGTAGATAGCTAAAGTAACTCTTGTTGATCATGTACTCTTCAGTATTTTCATTTTTGAGGTAATGTAGTGTTTTCACTTTTTTTTTATGTTTTAAGACTAATTTTAATAGAGAACATTTCTCTATTTGAGAATAGAGTCTTAGGCTGGGAACAATGTTTCTTCTCTGTGCATTTGTACTAGTAAGTTTCACAGTCTAATAGTCCTTTCCAGCCATTCAACAGTACATTTTCAGAATTAAGCTGTTCCTATTCGTAATAAAGCCAATCACTGCTGGGAAAACTGCCAGCTACAGAAAAGAATCTTTCCCACTCAATTGGGCTTACAGGCACTTAGAAAGTCCCCTTCTGATTCAGAGAAATATCTAATGGAGTTTGAGCCACCTACCGTGCCAATTTGCCAAAATACATTTCTTATTAATCTTACTAATTAATACTACTTTCTTAAGATTTTCGCACTCTTTGCTTTATCATTGTCATTCCTAAAGAAAAATCTTGGCATAAACTTCAGTTATTACATAAAATTTAATGAGATTTTAAAAATACTTTTTCTGTACTTTTTGTTCCCTTTTAATGAGGACCACTGTACAGTTGAAATGATTAGAACAAAATGGTTCTTGTGTGTGTATATGTGACAATTCTGTTTTTAGTACTATTTGGAACAAGCGGGCCATTAGCTAGATATGTCTTTTTGTTCTATGACAAAGTTTGACTAATTTTACAAATTTATAAATCTTCTTGCATTGTTTTCATTGAACTATTTCTAGATATCTGTCTCATATATATTTCCACTACTTGCAAAAAGCAGAGATGGAAATATGCTATTAAGAATAAATGTTTTTAAGTTGTAGTGCTGTGTTTTGGAAGTTTCAGATTTTTCAATAGGAAATACCTAAAACTTTTTTTATATGCACCAATTTTAATAGGAAACATTAATTCAGGTTGTGAGATGGAGTTACACTTCTGGATAGACTGATGAAATTATCAATCATGAAGAAGACTGGCATATTGACTTTAAAAAATTTTTAAAGACTGGGTGATTTTTGTAGTATAAACATTTTCTAACGATTATGGAGAAATATGTTTCACCTCCAGGGTAGCATTACAAAATAGTGGCAATTAAAAAAAAAAATAGTGGTATAATACTTAAAGAAACCTTTTTAAAAAACAGAAGCAAGCTTTTCATTTCATTAATTAAAATTTGATATGCAGTTACTTTTTTAAAAATTTAAATAGGATTTATTTGGAATCAAAGATCATAATTTAGATATGGTGTAGCACCTATATTTATAGTTTTCTTTCAGACTGTTGACTAACTACGTAGACAATAAAATTAAGGTTTTAACAAACTTAGGCTTTTGGTTTTCTGAATCTATGAAATCGGTTTATTTTTCCTTTAAACACTGAAAACCAGCTGTTGCCAAAAATGTATAAATTTGAATGATACTGTGACATGACATAGTGCAATTGGTTATTGGGCTGATTAATGCAGCAGTGAAAATTATCACTTAATATAAAAACAACACCTTCGAGCTCACTTTTTTAAATTGCTTTTTAAAAAATTGAGACTTTATTTTTTAGAGCAGTTCTAGGTTTACAGAAAACTTGAGCAGAAAGTACAGAGTTCCCATATACCCCCTGTTTCCTATATTAACATCTCACACTAGTACATTTATTAGAATTGATGAACCAGTCTTGATACATTATTATTAACTAAAGTTAATAGTTTACATTAGGAGTCATTCTTTGTGTTATACAGTTCTATAAGTTTTGACAAATGCATAGTGACATGCATCCACCATTATATTATCACATAGAATAGTTTCACTTCCCCCAAAATCCCCTGTGTTCCACTTATTCATCCCTTCCTCTTCCCCCCCGCCCCACCCCTTCCCATCCAGCCCTGGCAACCACTGATCTGTTTATTCTCTCTATTGCTCTGTCTTTTCCAGAATGTCGTATATTGAATGGTTGGAATCATACAATATGTAGCTTTTTCAGACTGGCTTCTTTCACTTAGCAATATGCATTTACATTTCGTGCATGTCTTTTCATGGTCACTTTTTCAAGAGCTAATTCCATCTTTGGTCAGCATGTCATTCCTAGTGCAAGGGCAAACACTGGCAAATTTGGAACTTACCAGGATAATGGCAGTTTTTTTGCTTTCATTTTTTGTTGTTGTTGTTTCGAATTTTTTAATTTTGTTTGGGAGGTTTTTGTTTTGATAAACTTTTTTTTTTTTTTTTTTTTTTCCGGCCATACCACTTGCCATGTGGGATCTTACTTTCCTGACCAGGGATAGAACCTGTGCCCCCTGCAGTGGAAGCACTGGAGGTGCGGAGTCTTAACCACTGGACTACCAGGGAAGTCCCTTGATAAACATTTTCTAAAATTTAGTTTAGTTTAATGATTAGTACTTTTGTGGTTAGTGATTTTTGTCTCCTGTTTAAAAAATCTTTGCCTATCCCAGTGCTGTGATGATAATCCCCTATGTTTTCTTCTGGAAACTTAGTTGTTTTCATTTCACAATTAGCTCTATGATCCATTACAAAGTAATTTTGTGTACAGTATAAAGTAGAAGTTAAGTCTTGTGGCTACTGTCCTTTTACCTAAGCAGCGTGAAAGGGAGCAGGAAGTTTCACGCTCTGTCCTTATCTTGTATCACTGGATAAATAAGTACGTTGTTGATTTTGGAGGGAAAAAAATAGCTAACCAAGCAGGGAATCGATCTTTGCTGTTAAATGTAATCTTTTGAGGGCTTTCTGAAAGAAGAGCTAAATTTAAGCACAAACAATATGTGGGTAACTTGAGTGCTGCTCCTAAAGGCCTTACTCTGATCTTGCCACTCTATTTAATTATCAGACAGCTGTCCTTTACTGTGGTGTTTCCCAAACTGTGCTGCGTATTTCAGAATCACCTGGAGAGCTTTTAAAGATATGGATGCCAGGCTGTGGAAGCCAGTCATCAGAAGTGAGTAAAAATTTCTAGGTGATTCCAACGTGCAACAATGTTTGGAAACCACAATCTTACTGGATGCCAAATACAGTGGTTGGTGTTTCCACATGTGTGATCTTGTTTTTAATCCTAATAACAACTCTGCAACGAAGGTTTTATTGTTACCTTTTTTTAACAGACGAGAAACAATCTCAGGATAAAGTATATGGCTCAAAGTATGTGGCACAGCTCTTTAGAATTAAAATCTAGGGCTGTTTGACTCCAAGATCAGTGTTCTTTCTACAACTCCATGCTCTCTTATTAACATTTCCTAGATGGCAGAAAGGTAAGAGTGGACATTGTGTATATTTTCACTCATAATTCAATATTTATTGATTACCTATCATTTTAGGTGCTGGCGATACAGTGATAAAACAGACAATGTCTATGTTCTCATAGAGAACTCACATTCTAGTTGGGGGAGATACATAGGAAATAAACAAGGAAACCCTGATAATTCTAGTTGCTGTGGATATAAAATAGGGCATGTATGAGCTAAACAGTAACTTGGACCAAAGTGTTTATTGCATTATGAGGGAACTCCTCTCAAAGCAGGCAACATTTGAGCTGAGGCCTAAACCATAAGAAGGAAGGAGCCAGCTGTGTAAAGTTCTAGTAGGAAGTTTAGGCAAAAGTAACATCTGCTGAGAGCCATCCGGATGTGACAAGTATCCCTTGAGCACAGCCAAGGGAACCAGCACAGCTGTTGTCTACGGATAAAGCTCAGCCTTTATAGGATTATAATGGATATTACTAAAGGGTTTGACATTTATTTGATCTGTGTACTTCTTTGTTTGTTCGCATGTGGTGACGGAGGATTAAAACCTAGGGGAAGGCATGTAGAGTCCCTGGGAGATGGTAATTCCCGATGGAAATTTAGTAAAACCCCTTGGGATGAAGCATCAGGGGGACAAAAAAGCCCCTTAACTCCCCCACCATTACCTACTCCCCGTCCTCCACGATGGGAAAGAGGATCAAGCATGGGAATGTTTAGATTGAAACAGCCCACATTAAAAGAGAAGATGAATGATTTATGGCCTCCTTGAGGAGTCTGGGATAAATTTGGTACAAAATGGTATTGGTATAATAATTGCTTAATACCAGGAAACATTATGGCACGAAGATATTCCATGATGATATATTATGCATAATATAAAATGTCTTATAAACCGGGTGTGGATATTAATGCTTGGAAAGGGCAACTTATATTTTGCCAGTATGTTTTGCATGAAAGCAACATATATATAAAAGTTGAATGTCCTCCTAAGCAACCTAAGATTTATGCATAATAGAAGTTACTTGATAGAAATTGCTTATGCCTTGCTAGAAAATAGAAAGTTTTGTGTGAACTAGTGATAATTTTTTATTAGATAAGAATCTAGAACTATACCAGGAAAATAGTTAGGCCCTTTGAATGCTCAAAGACGGAACAGTCTGTGTGTTTTAAGATTGATTCAGCTCACTGTAACCACAAGACTTGAAACAAAGGACAGAAGTTCTGCCAAAAGAAAGCATTCACAATATTGTGTTATATGATTAGATAATCATTAATATAACCATGAGAATTTGTTGAAAAATCAATGGTGTAATAAGAGTAAAGAAAAAATATAAAAAAGGCTTTTTGCGTGGCAATAAAGCGAGGCAAGCATCTCATCTGACTCGGGTGTGTGTGGATCTTCTTTAATCGCCAACTCTGTCCTCCCTTCGGGTTTTCCCTGCACTGCCGAGGCTGGACCGCGGCAAACATCGAGTGCAAAAGTCCTGAGGCAAGAATGAGCTAGTGAGACCACACAGGCCTGTGTGGCTGAAACGTAAGTATGAGGGGTGACTAGGGAACTCAGGAGCCCAGATTGAGATGAGGTTTCACAGATAGCGAGGATCAGATATGGAAGGATTTACAGACCATTGTGAGGAGTTTGGATTTTCTTCTTTCTTTTCTGTATATTGAAATAAAAGAGCTGTATTAGGGACTAGTATATAACATTTGCATACATTTTCAGGGTATTATACTGTATTTCATAAAACTGTTAATGCTCAAGGGGCGTTAGGCCATACTGTATCAGCTTGACCTCTGGAGGGACTGGAGCCTATATCCACATGACCAATCCCCAGTAAAAACTCTGGACGCTAAGTTTCGGGTGAGCCTCCCCAGATGGCTCCATGCATGTTGTCACATGTCTTTGCCGCAGAAGTTAGTACTGTCTACACCTCCACTGGGAGAAGACAGCCAGAAGCCCTGCGTGTGGAAGGCTCCAGCACTGCACCCTGCATCTCTTCCCTTGGCTGATTTTAATCAGTATCCTTTAGCTACAGTAAACCATAATTACGAGTAAAACAGCTTTCAGAGAGTTCTGTGAGTCCTTCAAGCAAATTACCAAGCCTGAGGATGGTTTTGGAGCCTCCCAAACTTTGCACTTTGGGACCATCATTTTCCTTTGTCAATGTAGGTACTTGGGTGGAAAATTTTGAGAAACAGATCTACACCCTCATAAATTATAATCCACAATACTTATTGATCATCTACTCAGTGACAGGCACTGAGCTAGGTACTAGGAATATAAAAAATGAACAAACCTCCCCTGA
>NW_006785198.1:1016206-1020001 GCF_000442215.2 Lipotes vexillifer | reverse complement strand
GAAAGAGTGAATAAGATAGACATCTTCTCTGCCTCCTAGAGGTGAGTGTATCGTGTAAATGAACAGGCATCCTGTGAACGTTTACACTAACACCAACTTTACTGCTTTCACTTGGGTATAATTCCCTCTGAGTTCACGAGGAGGAGTCAAAGATTTCTAGTTTCCCTTGGTGGCTAGGCACATGGTTATATCATTTATTGTACTAAGAGAGGGAACACAAATGCAGAAGCAAGTTATATGTAAAGACAAGTTTCTGATCTTTAAGTGGGTGTTTGAGACCCCAGCACGATGTCCATAAAGTTTAAGAGCCAAATGGAGGTTTGATCCAGAACTTGAGAGGTTGGAGTTGGAGACCCGGATTTGGGAGTCACAAGCATTAAGGTAGTTAATGCCCTGGAAAGGGACGGTCTGACTTGCAACTTTGTAACACCCTCTACAGATTGTTAGTGTTGCTGAAAGCTGGTATAATATGTTGGGAAACACCGGCGTTTAAGGGCCGTACAGAGCAACGCAGGCATGGAAGGAGGCTGACAATAAGAATCCAGAGAGTTTGGAGGACCCCCAGAGTGGTGTGATGCAATACAAGAGAAGTTCCATCAAAGGAGGCTGTTCAGAGTACGCTGGAATGAGGTCAAGCTGGAGAGGATTCACTCTGGGACTTGGTAAGTCCACTTACCCATAGAGGTCTTCCATGACGACTGAGGGAAGCACACAGAGTAATTTTATTTCGAGGAAGAGATGCAGCAGGATCAGAAAGAAATCCTGGTCTTTCTGGGCAAGGGCTTTAAGGTGGCGGTGAAAAGACAAAATTTTTAGCTTTTCTGTGCCTTTAATAAATTCTTACTGAATCTGAAAGTTTGGTTGGACCACTGCCTGAGAATCTGTCTCTTCTCAGGGGTCCTCAGAAAAGAGCATTAGAAACCTCTGATTGAGGACGTGCGCGGCCCCGCCTCCAGTCCTTCAGCCCGGCCGCAGTATCACGGCGCAGCCGCCAGGGGGTGCAGACTTCGGGCCCATCAGTGAGACTTGGGGCGGGGCCAACTGCGCGGCGGGCCCTGGCACGGCTTCCGGTTTCCGGCGGAGCCATCGATCGACGCGCGCAGCCGTCATGGCCGCGGAGGAGAAGGATCCCCTGAGCTATTTCGCGGCTTACGGGAGCAGCAGCTCAGGCTCCTCGGACGAGGAGGATAACAGCGAGCCGGAGGAGACAAGTCGTAAGGCCTCGGATCCAGCGAAGTCGGCGGGCGGCTGTGGGAACAAGGCGGAGAAGCGGCTGCCTGGACCCGACGAGCTGTTCCGGAGTGTGACTCGCCCGGCCTTTCTCTACAATCCGCTCAACAAACAGATCGACTGGGAGAGGCACGTCGTCAAGGCGCCAGAGGAGGTGAGGTCCCCGACCCCGTTTCCCGATCTAGGTCCCGGCCTCCGCCCCCTTCCTCCTGAGCCCCCTCCTGGGGACCAGCTGTCCGCCCCCCACACGCAGTCACCCCCTGCGGGATGCCGCACAACCCTCTCCCACCACCAACCCTGGGGAGCCCGGGCCCCCTCCCCCAGCCTGGTGGGTGTCAGACCGGATCCGCAGCCCCGCCCCCTTGTGAGGAGACCCAAACCTCCGCGCTCGGTGCCCTCCTGACCCCGCGCGGCGAGGACTAACGGTGGTGACTCCCCCGCCCCCCTGCTGCAGCTTCTCCCCGAGACCCCTTCCCTTTGATGCCGAAGTGCCTGCGGTGCTGCCTCCAAGACAGTGTCTGCTGCAGCCTCCTGAAGGGGTCAGCCTTGGCGTAGTATCTCTGAGACTGGATTCTTCTTTGGTAACTAAAAGTTAATAGCTTTATTCGTATAGGGAACCCTTTGGCTTTTCACTTAACAGTATTGTGATTTTGATGGAAAAATATGTCTTTAAACCTTAAAAAAGAAAAAAAAAAGTCAGCCTGAAGAATAAGCGAACGGCAGGGAGGTGCATGTGCCCATACCGATTATAGGAACCTCGGTTCGTCACAGTGTTTCTTAATGTGTTTGCTTAACAGCCTCCGAAGGAATTCAAAATATGGAAGTCAAACTATGTACCACCTCCGGAGACCTACTCTACTGAGAAGAAACCTCCCCCTCCAGAGCTGGATATGGCAATAAAATGGTCTAACATATATGAGGACAATGGTGATGATGCCCCACAGAATGCTAAGAAAGCTAGGCTTCTCCCAGAAGGGGAGGAGACAGTGGAATCAGGTAAGGAAAGTCAGACTCCAGTGATAATGCCTTTTGGTCCCTGTGATGAGTTTTAAGAGAACGAGATGTTTAATGAATGAAACTTAAATCTAGTCAGTTAGCAAACTGATTGTGATGGTCTTTGGATGTCTTTTGCTGTGTGTGTGTGTGTGTGTGTTTAACATCTTTATTGGAGTATAATTGTTTTACAGTGGTGTGTTAGCTTCTGCTGTATAACAAAGTGAATCAGCTATACATATACATATATCCCCATATCTCTTCCCTCTTGCATCTCCCTCCCTCCCACCCTCCCTTTCAATGTGTTTTTGAGAAACGTCATAAAATATTAAGGATTTAAAGTGAAATCTTTGATGTCTCAACCAGTAGTATATGTGATTTATGATGCCTTATTATTAAAACAGCATGAGTTATTTCATGAACTTTTTGTTGTGACTGCAGTTGTGAACTGCTGATGGCTTCATTTTATATTAAAGCAATTATGCTTTACAGCCAAAATTAGTGTCACAAAATGAATTTAACTGAGTATTACTACATAGTAATTAACAATAGTAACAAGATAATGACTTAGTTGTCTTGCCTTAGTTCATAATATCATAATTCCATCTCTGGCTTAGACTGTAAGTAATCACAGTAATCTCTGCTTCCATACTTTTACCCACTTACCCCCTTGCCTCACTTGCTTAAAACCCTTCACCAGCAGCAGAGTGAGCCCTCTATGATAGGCCCTGCCTTTTTCTCCACCCTCATTTCAGATGGCCCCCTTGTAGAACTTTAAGATCTTAAAATTCAAAACTGAATAGACCATGCTATTTTATGGTTCCATGCCTTTTAATATATGTTCCACCTTAGTCGGGAATGTTTTTTCCTCCCTCTTTGGCTGGTAAACTCATTCATCCTTTAAAATCCAACTCTAAGAAAAAGAGAGTTGGTAATATCTAAATCTCAAATATTACCTTCCTCTAGTTAATTATTTGCTCCTCTGTACCCTGGATGTGCTAATGCTATTGATGGCTCTTACCACGTTTTATGTGATTTTTTTTGTTCATAAGTCTATCTGCTTTATGAAGATGAGTTCCTTAAACAGCAGGGTCCAGGTGTTATTTATGTTTGTAATTCAGTTTGTAGTATATTGTGAGTATTCAGTGGATTATTGGACTAAATATTTTTGACTCTCATTTTAGAGTGTGCTGTTTTTGTTAAACAAATTTCTGATCTTCCCATAATACAGCTGCTACTTACTTAGCTCGTGTTGCAACTGCAGAGAATTTTGTTTGTTTCAAGAGAAAGGGTAACAAACTGGTAGGAGTTCTTACTCCAAGTTTTGTTTTTTTGTTTGTGTTTTTTTAAGGAATAGGATATTTATTCAGATCTAAAGTGTCTCTTCACAAAATTAATGCTTGTTAACTCCAAATGGGAAAAAAATAGTAACTTCAGTTTGGAGTTACTTCATTGTGGAGAAGCCTGGCAGACACCATTTTAATCAAGCGATTAAAGTGAACATCATAAATAACAGGACAAATCAAGACTGAATGTCACTTGAACCCAGCATCACGTTGGTGATATTCCTGC
>NW_006785198.1:996274-1016196 GCF_000442215.2 Lipotes vexillifer | reverse complement strand
CTGAACACAAACACACCCAAATTGAGGGATATTCCACAAAATAACTAGCTGAATCTTCAAAAGTATCAAGGTCATGAAAGTCAAAGAAAGATTGAGGAAACATTTTTGACTACAGGACACTAAAGAGATGTGACAATTAAATGCAATACACGTTCTGAAGTGTATCCTTTTTTTTCTATAAAGGATATTACTCTCCAGTTTTGATTCTACCTGGCTTTCCCATTTCTTTCACTGACTTCCCAGTGTGAATTAGAAGTCACTAGCGAAGGTACCTCTTCAGCAAATGGCATCTTTTTGGACATGCCAAATGAAGTGGACATTAAAAATACCTCCTATTTTATAGTGTCTATATAATTAATAAAAATCACTTTTGCATAAATTACATTTAATTCTTACAACACCTTGTGAAACCAGATAGGGAAATGTCAAAATGAGAGCTTATGTGACTTGTCCAAGATCACAAAACTAGAAAATGCCGAGCTCTAAAACGTACCTTCACACAGCTTTTCTAATTTGTTACTCTTAGCAACCTAGTACAGAAGTGGTACATGATTCATTATTACTGTTTTGTAGACAAGAAGACAATCTCAGATTAAAGAATTGCCCAAATTCACACAGCTAGGAAGAGGCAGAATAGGAATTCAGATTCAGATCTTTAAATGGAAATGGTGCCATATTAAACTGGGGTTTAGTCTCTTGATGTTTTGCAAGCGAGAGTGCTTGAGGAGTAGCTGTCCTGTGGGAAGAATGGCAATAAGGCCACTGAGTTGATATTCAGTCTAGGGTGTCATAGGCTGGTGCTCACCTATCTGTGTTCTTATGTGGAAAAGGCAAGGTTTATATACCAGGACAAGCAAGTAGAAAGAATTATCTTTTTTTCCAGCTTGCCTTTTAAGTTCAGATAGCAGGAAATATGTGTGAGAGGATGCTGCTATTCCCATAGGTAATTTCTGACCTTTTGATCATATGATGGTCCTCCATTAGAAAGTGGATGTTGGCAATATCAAAAAACAAAAGGACCCCAGTGCTCAGCCAGCTTAAAGCTGGATCATAAGGTTAAAAGATAATACTGAAATCTTCAATTTTGACTTTAATGTTGGTTGTTGAATGTAACTATCTTCTTTTTGTAATGAATACCTTTCTTCTTAGAAGTGATTTTTGCCATTTCAAACTCCCATACTGTGTTCACAGATCGATTTCCCAACATCTTTTTGTAAACCCTTTTTTTTAACATCTTTATTGGAGTATTAGAACCCCTTTTTTTAATTCATAAAATATCTTGTATTAGAAGCTCCACTTTTTTTTTGTTTTTCAATAGGAGATGGAGCAATCTGCTCTCTTTTTTTTTCTAATTAATTAGTTTATTTTTGGCTGCGCTTGGTCTTCGTTGCTGTGCGCAGGCTTTCTCCAGTTGCTGCGAGAGGGCTTCTCATTGCGGTGGCTTCTCTGGTTGCAGAGCACAGGCTCTAGGCGCACAGGCTTCAGTAGTTGTGGCTCGCGGGCTCTAGAGCGCAGGCTCAGTAGTTGTGGCGCACGGGCTTAGTTGCTCCACGGCATGTGGGATCTTCCCGGACCGGGCTCGAACCCGTGTCCCCTGCGTTGGCAAGCGGATTCTTTTCTTTTTTTTTGACGATACACGGGCCTCTCACTGTTGTGGCCTCTCCCGTTGCGGAGCACAGGCTCCGGACGCTCAGGCTCAGCAGCCATGGCTCACGGGCCCAGCCGCTCTGGCGGCATGTGGGTTCTTCCCGGACCGGGGCACAGACCCGTGTCCCTTGCATCGGCAAGCGGACTCTGAACCACTGCGCCACAGGGAAGCCCCCGCAAGCGGATTCTTAACCACTGCGCCACCAGGGAAGTCACAGAAGCTCCACACTCTTAAATATAAGATTACTTTGATTTTATTTTTCCTTCTCATTTTCTGCCCTTTGGCCTTTTTTGCCACTTAACTCCTTCCAGATAAGGAAGCTGGGAAAAATTCAAAACTCATCATAAATCCTTACTACTTATCAATACTTGTTTAGTGGTTGTAAAATGTAGATGATTAAGGCTTAGATATTTATTGTAGCTTAATTAATATGTAATTAATCTTGAAGGTCTAACTAAAGTAATGCTTTTTTTAAGAATTTAGAACCTTAGTTTCTATTAATAATTTAAGCTTGTTTACCTCAAGTGACATGAATTCCATAATATAAAAATTGTTTCCTTACAAGTGCATCTGTAGTATATGGCACAGAGTAAGAAGCTCAGTAAAGTTGATGATCGAACATTTCAAGATTTTTTTTTTTAAGACAATGCCTTGTTATATCACTAGATGGCATTAGCTCTTCTATTCAGTGACTGGTAGGAAGTTATTTTTCCAACCTCAGTAGTTTCTGTTTTTGTTGTTATTCAGTAAATGAACTTGTAATAAGTGACAGATTAAAAGCAGAAGTGTCTCAGGATGGTCTTTTTAATATATGTTAACAGTGCATTTTCTAGTAGAGTTAGAAAGTAATTTCAGTTTTTATATTACTACTGAAAATAATCTCAGAAGTCAAGCATGATGATAATTAAGCACCAATTAAAAAACAAAGGCCTTGGCTTGTTTAAACTGTGTGCCTCATCACTTGGTTTGTAGAACAAGTCTTTTTTTGTATACATGATAAACTAATGATTAAAACTTTGCTTTGTAAATTCCTGGGGTGATTTGTTGACCTGAGTTGTATTTTATCATACTGGCTACATAAATCTGTAGTGCTCTATGAAGTATATGAATAACATCACTATGCTGTGTTTGAAGATGCATTACCTGCTGTTGATACTAATTGTTGTCCACATCGACAAAGGAAATATTCTGCGTCTGGTAGTTAGCAGGAGGGAATTGAAGGCTTAAGGTTTTAAGTTTATTTTTCCCATAATGAGTTCGTGATCTGAAAAACAAAACAGATGAACAAACAAAAGAGAAATAGATTCATTGATAACAGAGAACAAACTGGTGTTTGCCAGAGGGGAAGGAGTTGGGGGACAGGTGAAGTAGGTGAAGGGGTTTAAGAGGAACAAACTTCCAGCTATACAATAAGTAAGGCACAGGGATGTAATATACAGCGTAGAGAATATAGTCAATAAGATTGTGATAACTCTGTATGGTGACAGATGGTAACTAGACTTATTGCAGTGATCATTCCATAATATATAAAAATACCGAATCACTTTGTTTATACACCTGAAACTTAATATTGTGTGTCAATTATAATCCAATAAAAAAAAAGAATAGGACAGAGGTCCCCAGTCTCTATCAGAAGAATATCGAGAAATAACGTGTAAAACATGGCTGTAAAGTCCTTTTGTAATGTGAAGTGTTAAGTAATAACAATAAAATTGGCATTGTTTGTTTTTTTGACTGTTAATAAAAGGGACGTTGAAATGAGAAAGAAAAGTTTATGTTCTGATATCAATGGCTTCCCAAATTTTTTAATATGAAGTCCCCTTTCAACATCAAAATATTTTATAGGCCACCATATGGTAGTTATTGAACTTTGACTATCTGTTGATTGAGAAAGTACAATGAATTCAGTAATGTGCTTAAAATAAATTTGTATTTTATAAATCATAACATCTTGTACATGTTATGTATTCCATCTACATGGAGTTCTTAAAATAATGCCATGCATTTGTTCAGAGAGATGGGGATTAGCAGCTGCTCTGTGCTACCCTGTGTTTTGTTGAAACATGTAGTTGGATTGTTTTAATTGAATAAAAGGGCCCATTGTTTCAGGGTTTACAATATTTTTATTTATTAATTGGAAATTTTCTGTGACTACAGATACTAATAATATTTTAGAAAAGTGTGAAGGACATGGTTTTAATTTGAGGTTCTTCTCCCCTCCCCCACAAATTCTCCATAATATGAAGCGGGGGAAGAAGTCTGTTTTTCTCTTGCCATTGGAATATTCTGACCATCCTAGGAATGGGGGAGAATGTGGAACTACCTACATAGGACAAAATTGAAAATACAGTTTCAGTGAAACATCTACTTGTGAGAGCCTTTTTAACTTCAAAATGCACGTGTGGGGCTGGGGCTGGGGGGATGAGATGGGGGGAGGTGTTTGTGGGGGAGGGAAAGCAGATTGGAGGAGAAAGACTAGCTGATAGACACATAATGTCATGGTTAAATTGACATCTTTTGTAAAAAAAAAAAAAAGAACGGAATGTGTTCCATTCTTAACGTGTAGATTATATATTTAAATATCCACCATGTATATACTGTAGAATATTTGAGAATAGCTTTATCAGAACAAATTTTGATTTTCTCATTTTAAGCTACCTTAATATAGCACTAAAGGATCACTGTAGATTTTGTATAACACTACATTTGAAAAAATTCCTTATTTTTACTTGCAATTTAAAATCAGAGTTCTGAAAGTTATTTTTGTGTTTTTTATTGGAAAACTTTGAAAGAAACATTAGTTGAGGATAATGATTTTGGTATAGAGTCAATGAAATTTTAATGCATAATATTTTTTTAAAATTACTGATTGAAACTCTTCCTTTCCTATTTAAAGATGATGAAAAAGAAGAACATACTTCTAAAAAGCGCAAAATAGAACCGGGAGAACCAACAAAGAAGAAAAAGTAGAAAACAATTGACAAGAATTTTTGGACTGTGAAACTTTGTTGAAATGAGTTTTTTTGGCAGATTAAATTGATATTGTAAATTATTATGAAACAACATCTCCATGAAAGTATATGTTAATTAGCTAATGAGTATTGGTGCAGGAACCTTCCACTGTAGAATTCATTTTTTATTTAAAACTTATATGTATTTAAAACTCAAATGGTGACTTGTGATTGTGAAATTGACAACACTTGGAAGTATTCTTGCTACCACAGAATTGGTGACATGCTTTGAGTTTCATCCCATGTTGACATGCCAATGTTCTATGAACCTTTTATAAAGGAGTATATTTTTAAAGTAAATATATTGTACTGTGAACTTGTAGGGTGCTTTTCAGCAGTGTTTGTACAGTGTAAATAGATCGTGGAAATAAAATTACCAATATTACTATTACTGCATAACATTAACATGAATATTTGTGACAAGTACCCTCTTTGCCATGTGACATTCTGATAGTGGGTATTACCATTTAGGGAGTGCCTCCTGTGTTCCAAGTGCTTTGTGCATATATTATCTCTGATCCTCAGCCTAATAAAGCGGGTATTAATAGCCTCATTTTATAATAGAGATTAATTTATCCACGGTTACACAGCTAGTGAGCAATGAATTTGAGATTTAACTCAGGACACTTGAACTCCAAAAATATCACACTAAACCACCTCTCTGCCAATCAGAATTTAGTCATCTTCGCTCAGGAGGAAACTCCTCTGCCCTCCTTATTTCTGTAATGATCCATACGGCCTGAAGACCATTGAAAACATTACTGGAAAAAAAAAAGTCATATTTTAGGAACTGTAGTTGCCATCTCTTCCAGGTACTCTTCTGTGGTAATCAATAGAGATCTTCTCCCCTGATTATATTACTGCACTTATCATATATGCCTTACATTGTGATCACTGATTTCCCTGTTAAATAGTAAGCTTGCCAAAGATAAGGATCTACAAAGAGTTGCTAGATGTAGCAAATGAAATTACGGGATATCCAGTTAACTTTGAATTTTAGATAAACAACAAATGATGTTTTAGTATATGCAATATTTGAGAAATACTTATAGTAAAAATTTATCTGAAATTCAAATTTAACTGAGCATTTTATATTTTGTCTGGCAACCCTACGCCTATGTGTTTTCTCTATCCAGCTCCTGTTTTTTTGTTTTTGTTTTTTGTTTTTGCGGTACGCGGGCCTCTCACTGTTGTGGCCTCTCCCATTGCAGAGCACAGGCTCCGGACGCGCAGGCTCAGCGGCCGTGGCTCACGGGCCCAGCCACTCCGCGGCGTGTGGGATCTTCCTGGACCAGGGCACGAACTCGTGTCCCCTGCATCGGCAGGCGGACTCTCAACCACTGCGCCACCAGGGAAGCCCCCAGCTCCTATTTTAATGCTTTGCATATAGTAATAAAATCAACGAGGGGTATTTAGGAAGACTGTAATCTTAGATTTGACTTCTGCAGTCCAAAATGCAGTGAAGTTATTTGTAACATTTTGAAAGATAAAAGAGGTTATATACTGCGTCAGTCTTTCCATGATTCTTACATGCCTTTAAGAGACAAGAGTTAATTACAGGACATTATTCAGTTTTTAAAAACCCCCAGTCTGATTGTTTTCCCCATTACTGGAAACCAACATTTGAAAAACTATAAAATTTGTTGAGAACATGAATCAAGTAGATTAAAGTTTGTAAAAGTCATTAAAAGTGTACCAGTCATAGTGTTTGTGGATTGAGGAAGGGACATGAGTATGGTGGCTTCCACTGTATCTTAAACTTACAAATGCAGTTCTACAGCTGCTTATCCTCTAGGTTTACAAGTATCTGAATCCCAAAGTTGAAGTAATTGATAAATCAAGAAACTTTTTAAGGTTGAAATCTTTGTACGTGAATAATTGGGAGGGCAGTGGTATCATGTACTAGGGAGTGGCATCAGCTGGTAAAGCATGAGTCCAATGTGACAAATGGAAATATGAGGTTGTGATTCCCAAATCTGGAAAAACCTATAGGCTGCATGAATGTATTGATGGAACAGATATCTCGGAAGTTACTGAAATATTACAAGATTTTAAAAACTAGCATGAAAATGCACCTCATACAAGAAAAAAAACACCGGCAAGCCGCTGTCTGAAAATCTTTTTAACCTCTTTTTACCACTCATTGTTTCAACTCCTATCTTGTATCAATCAGTTTGTGGCAGAGAACAAAAGATCACTAGATTGGTCTCTAGTGGTGCTTTGAGCCTCTTTTCTAGAAGGTAGCAGAACTGGGAAGGGGAGAAACAAAATACCACTTCCTTGGAGGGGGTAAATATTCTGATATTTTAAACAGGAAAGGTAGTTGCTACACTTGTGAGATTATTGAGCAACTGCTGGAAGATGTACGCCTATGTGAGTACAGGTCAAGCCAGTTTTCATTTAGGAGTGGGAGAGAGAATTTAGGAAGAAGGAGGCTAAATATTTTGTGGCAGTCTCACTCAGCCATTCGTATCTTGGTTTCTTTTCAAAGTATGGCCAAGTAACAGAAGGGGAAATGAACTTGCTTATGGATTGCTTCACCTTCTGCAGAAATATCCCTGGTTGGAAAATGGACTTTCATGTCACTCTACATCTATCACCACATTAGAGAATGGATTTTTTTCCCCTCTTCAGAGATGTCCTGGGAACATGTCTAAGTGTCCATGTGGGTACTGTAGATAAGGCGCTGTTTGGTTCAGGTAGTGAAAACCCAGTGGAAAAGGATCTTCTAAAAATCCATGAAGATTCAGAAAATCCTCTATCCAAGTTGCTTCCTTTTTAGGAAATCAAGTCACTTGATATTTCTGATTGTTTCCTCATCTTTAAGATAAGGAAGTTAGGTCACATCAGGCATGAAGGACTTCTTTTGCGCAAAGACAAAATTTGAGAAAAGAACTAAGCATTCGTGGGCCATATTTTAAAATTCAAAGTATAAATAACTTTATAGAGTTTTATGGAAAACTGGAATCAAAGAACATTACTGAGAAAATTTACCCTGCTTTGTAGCCATTAAGATACTATTACTTGGACTTGCTTCTAATCTTAACCCTTAATGCTGTGTAGTGCTTTTGAATTCACAGAGTTCAATCATATAGTAGTATTTTATTTGCCAAAAACCTAATGGGGTAGGTTTTATCATTTCCAAATTAGAGAATGGAAAATAGGCCCAGCAAGATGAAGCAATACACGGATACACCAAGCTCTGAGCTTCAGAGCTCAGGCTAGAATCTGCACCCCGTTCCATGCAAAATTTATGGAGAACCTGTTGGGTGCAAGACATGATAAGAACAAAGGACTCATCTTCATTTTGGCAAAATCACATTGGTGGCCATGAGGAGGATGGATATGTAGGTTACTAGTCGAGTCAGAAAGACTGGTTGCTGTAGTCTAAATTGAGTTATAAGTGTCTGAGTAAACTAAGGCATTGCAGAAGAGACACTGATTTGAGAAACGGATAGTGCTTACCTTAGTTGGATATAATGGCTGAGTGAGGTTTCCTTTTATTGCAAACTATGTACTTTTAATTAAAATATGAATGTAGCAATGCAGGTTTGGACATGACCTACATGTAAAACATATTGCCATACAATTCAGTTAGTAACAAAGCCCCACTGGGGATATTTGAAAAATGTAATTATTTTTACAGGTATCTGAGTGAACCCAGCAACTTTGATAAGTTAAAAACGGTGACATTAAACTGGGCTTTAAAACATATCATTGGTGGTATTTTGGATTTTAGAGTTTCATATCCATAGTGAACTGCTTTCATACCTCCATTATCACTTAGTGCAGAAGTTCAGACATTCCAACAAAAAGGCGTTATGCTCCCAGCAAATGTTTTGAACTTTGCATAGTATTCTGAAGTTTTCTCTCTTCATCTCCCTCTACACAGTTTTCCTAATTTGAGGTATCGTATTTGCATTTTAATGCAAAGAGAGAGAGAGAGATAACAAGAAGCATTTGTATGTACAGTCCAAAGAGGAGGGATTTTGCCTGTTTTGTTCATTGACTAGAACAGTGCCAGCACATAGTAGCACTCAATATAACTGCGAAGTGTTGATGGTAAGAATTCCTCACCCGGGCTTATGGGTGACCCTCTTGAGGCTTGTGTTTTCAGTTGTATGGGCCAATAAATCTTGAGAATTTAAACCAGTTTAAGTTTTGTGTCATTTTCCGTCAAAAACATCCTAATTGATGTGAAACTCTTTTCCCCTTTGGTTTCTTCCAGGGTCCCGTGTTCTCCTGGTTCTCTTTATTTCTTCTCTCTGGCCCCCTCTCTTCCAACTGCCCTCCGATGCCACTGTACCCTACATTGTTCTCTTCTCTACACCGGTTCTTGACAGTGTCAGCCAAGTTCATGGCTACCACAGTCAGTAACCCTGATGGTTCCCTGCACTGTATGCTTACCAAAATGCTCTTGTAAAGCCCCAAATTTATTCATCCAATTGTACATTTCTGCTTGGGTCTCAAAGTCCCCTCACATACTGTATGTCCAAAACCAAACACATCGAGTCAAAACCCACACCACCTCCTATAATTTGTTTCGGGTTAATGGCATCACAGTCAATCCAGAAACCTGCCTTCTGCCTTCCTTCCTTCCCATCATGTGGGTTTGGTCAGTAAATCCTGAGGCTTCTCTCCCCTCATTCTGACACGCTTCTTAATCCAGCTCTAATGAATTATTTACAGTTCCCCAGATACACCATTGAGTTTAATCATTCTGTGCCTTCACTTGTACCATCTGCTTGGCCTGGCCCTTCTCCATCTGCTTGGTGAACCTCCCTTTTTCCCTCCAAGAAGGAGTTCAAGTATTCCCTCCTTTATTCACCTTGTTCTATTTATCTCTGTATCTGCACCTGAAAGTTGGTTTTCCCTATGCTCAGTACTAAACAAATAGCCAACATTTACTGAGTACTTACCATGTGCCAGGCATTGTTCTCGCGCTTTCCATGTATTAACTCATTTAATTTGATGAGGTAGATGCTAGCCCTACTTTTCAGGGGAGAAAACATGTACAGAAAGATTAAGTGATTTGCTCAAGCTGGGAGAGCTGGGAAAGGCAGGCCGTCTGGCTCCAGGTTCCTTCCTCACTGCCCTGGAGTCAATAGATCGGTGTGTATTTGACTCAAGGACTCTTCTTAGCCCTAGAAGGCACTCAGAATACAAATACTTGAAGAATTAATGAATACAAAACCAGTTCACTAACTGGAGGCCCAGCATTTGTTTAATACACCAGAAACATCTTTCAGATGGATCAGATTAATGTAAAAGGAAAGTCAGTGCATAAATGTTTTAAGAAGACCGATGGCAATTTCAGTGATTTAGTAGCTTATTTTTCACATAGTTGGAGTGTTTTTGTTTTTGTTTTTTGTGCGGTACGCGGGCCTCTCACTGTTGTGGCCTCTCCCATTGCAGAGCACAGGCTCCGGACGCGCAGGCTCGCGGCCATGGGGGAGAGCTGGGAAAGGCAGGCCGTCTGGCTCCAGGTTCCTTCCTCACTGCCCTGGAGTCAATAGATCGGTGTGTATTTGACTCAAGGACTCTTCTTAGCCCTAGAAGGCACTCAGAATACAAATACTTGAAGAATTAATGAATACAAAACCAGTTCACTAACTGGAGGCCCAGCATTTGTTTAATACACCAGAAACATCTTTCAGATGGATCAGATTAATGTAAAAGGAAAGTCAGTGCATAAATGTTTTAAGAAGACCGATGGCAATTTCAGTGATTTAGTAGCTTATTTTTCACATAGTTGGAGTGTTTTTGTTTTTGTTTTTTGTGCGGTACGCGGGCCTCTCACTGTTGTGGCCTCTCCCATTGCAGAGCACAGGCTCCGGACGCGCAGGCTCAGCGGCCATGGCTCACGGGCCCAGCCGCTCCGCGGCATGTGGGATCTTGCCAGACCGGGGCACGAACCTGCGTCCCCCGCATCGGCAGGCGGACTCTCAACCACTGGGCCACCAGGGAAGCCCTCAGTCTACTTTTTTTTTAGCAAAGTAAGATAGCTTTAAGCCACAAATTGTGCCTCAAATTTCATTGTTTTCTCTAACATTTCAAATTATGGCTTGAGTTTAGAGTCATAGCACCAGGGCATGGGAAGGCCTCCAGAGGTCCACTGGTACAGCCTTCCCAGAGCATAGGAATGTCTCCTCTGTGATCTTTCCTCTCTTTTCTAGGCTCACAGGCAAGCCCATGAAATGAGAGGTTTACAGGCTGGATTTGAAAAGTCACTTCCTGTACGTCTGTAATATTTGGTACCCGGGGTCTGGAACTCGTCCTGTTCCTTTCCCTGTGTTTACCATTTTCTGAAAAAAGGAGACGAAACAGAGGATTCGGCACATATCATTGAAGTAAAAGTGCAGCTCTATTCCTGGCATAATTACCTGTCTCCATTTCTAAATGGGACCAAAATTCTAGCAAACTTCCCCAGCTGACTGTGGAGTTTAAATTTAGAATTCCTGAGAAAAACTGCAATGAAATAACAAAACAATCACTTCCAACTAAGGAACTGACTTGTCTGCCAGCAAAGCTATAAGCAAGCCAACTCAGAAATAACTCCCACACCAGGGGGATTTTTTTAAGACCCTGGTGCTAGTTTTTGCTAGTTTTCAATCTGGAGACACACACACACACAGAGTCATTGGAACCTTCTCTTTTTTACCATGTTCTGCCTTCAGGCCTTCCCCTCCAGTCCTCTCCTTAACTACAAAAAGTGGCCTAAAAGACTTGGCATAGCAGTAAAATTTCTTCCCTAACATCTGGAATCCATATGTCAAATCCATAAGGCATAAACTCTTCATTGTTTTTCTTTTAATTTAGGCTTAATTACTTGAGCTCCAAATCCCCCTGCCCCGCCTCCCTCCATACCAAACTAATTAGAGCAATTATCGGAGCCATCCTGGGCTACAGATCTGTTAAAGCCTGTTATTGAGGTTAACAAATGAGAGGGTTAATTTCTCTAGACTGCTCCATAGTTGTCAAAGAAAGATAATAAGCCCTTACATTTGTAGGGTGCTTTTGCATTTTCAAGGTCTTTTTTCTGTACACCAAGCTGCCACCCAGGAGAAGGGTTTACTTTGGGGGTTCCAGACTGTCCGGAACCCTTGAGGTAAGTGACTTAATTCTGAACTGAAGCACTTGGAATTCACTGCTACAGCATGAAAGAGGATCCCCTGGCCTTGCTGCTTCAACATTAAAAAAAAAAAAAAAAAAAAAAAAAAAAAAACGATTTTGATGCTTTTTTAAAGAAATAGGATTGCCATGTAGTACCTCTGGAGCCAACTTAGAAATGTTGACTTCAAACCTTAGACAGTAAGTGGCTTTTGTTTAGATAATTTGACCAGGGCTCTGAGTATTTTTAACTTATTTAGAAGTTGCTGAATTCATCTGGTTGCTTTGGCTAATTATGAGCTGCTTAGGTTTTTCTATTCTTTTTCCACTTTTGTTGCCACTGTAACAGTAGCAAGGCTATCCTATATCAGTCTTTCTAGGTAGCTAAACTAAAGTTCCTAATTTAATCTTTTGCCCTGAAGGGTTTTTTTAGATCACCCAGCCTAGTATTAATTTTTTTCTTTTTTAAGCCTAGGAGAATTAGTTGAAGGAGGATTAGATTTTCTTAGCATTTACCATGATTTCAACTAATTTTTCCAACAAGGATTTGTGAAAATGTGATAAACAATGATGGAGAACAGATTTTATTTTTAATGTTCTAAGAGAAATTACAACTTTATTGCACTAAATTTTGAGAATGTGTTGTCTGTACAAGAGTTTAAATTGGAGAATAGATTTTCAATTGCCTCACATAAGTGCCAAAAGTAAGGAAAAAGAAGTCCATATGTTTCATAAGCACAGAAAACAAAAACTTTTAAGCTTTTTTTTACTACAAATATATTTAGTCTTTTCAAGGACAGGAACAATGTTTACACCAAAAATACAATAACAATTCATTATATTTATCACATTGTTTTAATTCATTCTCATAACATTATAAATTATTATAAATTCTATTATAAATTCTATATAATAGTAATGTTCATTTAAAATTTTTCTGATTATGAAAATGATACATGCTCATTGTAGAAGTTCTTGGTAAAAACAAAAATAAAAGAGAAATCATTTTAGTAGTGAAATCCACAGTTAACATTTTGATATACAGTATTTTCTTAGAGTTTTTTCCTATGCATATGTATACATATTCTACACAATATAGATATTTCATATTTTACTTAACATTAAGCATCAATTCCATTAAGAATTCCTCAAAAACCTAATTTTTATTTTATTTATCTTTATTTATTGTTATTATAACAATATCGTGTCCATATTTTTCAGCACTATAAATAACGCTAAGATGAACATCTTTGTAATTAAGTATTTGGTTGTAGTATTTGACTGTAGAACTACTTTTGTGAGTAAGAACTCAAGATGGAGTCATATGTAAAGTCATCCAGTTTGCTTGACTTAATTTTCCTAACCTCTTTTTTTCTGTTATCATTATTGCTTTATTTTTTTCATTGTTGTTTTTTTAAATTTATTTTACTCTGATTTACAATGTTGTGTTTAATTCCTGCTGTATAGCAAAGTGACTCAGTTATACATACATATACATTCTTTTTCATATTCTTTTCCATTATGATTTATCACAGGGTATTGAATATAATTCCCTATGCTATACAGTAGGACCTTGTTCTTTATCCATTTTATATACAGTAGTTTATATCTGCCAATCCCAAACTCCCGATCCATCCCTCCCCCACTGTGCTCCTAAACTCTTGAGACCACATTTAAACAAGTGTTTTCAAAATTTTTGTATATCTCCTTGAAAGTCCTAAATGTTAAGTCCCTTGCCAGAAGCCAGCTTCTTATAATAGCAATTTGGCATTTCTAATACATCCTCTTTTTAGGTGCTCTGAAAAACCATGTTTCCTTTTAGAATGCTCCAAAAAACTATTCAGATTTTAAAAAGCTACTTACCAGTACTCAAACTGAGAACCTGGTTATTTTGCCTTCAGCAAAAGGAATTGGTGGCCACACGAATCAAAACAAATTTGGGGGACTTCCCTGGTGGCGCAGTGGTTAAGAATCCGCCTGCCAATGCAGGGGACAAGGGTTCGAGCCCTGGTCCGGGAAGATCCCACATGCCGCGGAGCAACCAAGCCCGTGTGCCACAACTACCGAGCCTGCACTCTAGAGTCCGTGAGCCACAACTACTGAAGCCCGCGCTCCTAGAGCCCATGCTCTGCAACAAGAGAAGCCACCGCAACGAGAAGCCCGCTCACCACAACGAAGAGTAGCCCCCGCTCACCGCAACTAGAGAAAGCCAGCGCACAGTAACAAAGACCCAATGCAGCTAAAAATAAATAAATAAATAAATAATAAAATTTAAAAAACAAAAACAAATTTGGAAGTGAAAAGAGGACTGAGGGGAAAAAAATAAAGCAGACTCAGCTTTTCTCCCCCACTTCTGCATTATTGACAATATTAATGCAATTAACAGAGAAAAACCTTGGGTGGAGCCAGAAGCTACTGAAGAAATACCCTCTGGTTTCAGGCCGGCCAGGCTTCTCAGATTCCCCACAGCAGCTGGCCTGCCCCACTGCAGGAGGCACCCGGAGCCAACCAACTAAGGGAGAGTGCCAGGGAGCATCTCCCCAAAAAAAGGGCAGAAAGAAAATGCCTCCTTATCGTAACTTGTGGAATTGGGGAAATTCCACAATGGGAGCTCCCAGTAAAGCTTTACCAGAGGGTTAAACAGCAGACTCCCAAGAGAGGAGCTCCCTGGGAGAAGTAACCTTATCCTGCCTCTCATCTTGTCACTTAATCACACTTACATTGTTACCTCACTGCTGGCATATCTTATCTTCTTAACTGGATTAGGGGCTGCTGCAAAGCCAGCAGGGCCTTACATTTCTTGTGGGGCAAATTCAAAGATCCGGCACAAAGCAATAAATTTAGAAATTGTTCAATGAGTAATTGAATAAAAAAGAAACTCTTAGCATCTCAGAGCAAATGAGTTTTCAGGGCTTTTCCTGCCAGCCTGTTTTCGATGGGGGACTGAGCAAAGCAGCCACGGGAAAAGAGGACTAGTACAGAGCAGTTTACCAAGGTCCTTATTTCCCTGGGCCGGCCCTGAGGAAAGCTCACCAAGTCCACATTCTGATTCCTGTATCTCAGTTAATCCAAGTATTAACAACCTTCAATTAACTGAGATCCTCACCCCCACTTCCTCAATTTTTAGAAAAAAAAAATAGTAAGAAAACAATAGAAATTTTTTATTTTATTAAACAACTAAAACCACTTTTCAGAGTTGGCCGTTGACTAGGTATAAATACAACCCAACCTCCTAAACAAGAAGTGTGTTCCAAGAAAACTACTTGCATGTGCTCTGAAAAAAAAGAGCTCCATTGACAAAGTCTATCATTCTTCCCTCCTAGAGATTCACGCTGAACCTGACAGTTGCAAAGCCTCTGAGGGGCCATTCAATGAAGAAGCCTCTTCACCTTCTTGGCCTGAGTGTCTCAAACTTATTTGAGGGCAGAACTCCTTTGAGGACAGCTGGTAAATTTTGCGGAATAAGCTTGAAGACATGCTGCTCTCCACCATGTGGAATGACAATACTCATTTGGGTTTACCCTGGTGAGGAGGTCCAGCGGGGGCAGGGACGGGGGTTGATCATTGATTACTCAAGGGGTCAGTAACTTCAGTAGAGTCTATTTCTAAATTAATTTTTCAATAACACAGTTATTGAATCAAAAAGATATTTTTAAGATAAACGCAAATTAATACTACTAGGAGGTATTATTTCTCACCAACTGGATTGGAAAAATTCCACTTGACAACACACTCTGTTAATAAGGCCACAGAGACACAGCATGCTCATACAACACAGGTAATAGGGTACAATTATCCAAACTCTATGGAGAGCAACTTTGCAAAATCTATAGAAATTACAAATACATTTACTGATTGACCCTGAAATCTCACTTCTGGAAATGATCCTGTAGATATTCCTACACATGTGCAATATGATATATATATATATATATATATATATATCATATATAATATGTACATGATATCCGTGACTATTTATTGAAACATTGTTTATAATAGCAAAATACTGGAAGTAAATTAGCATCATAGGGGTCTGGTTAAATACCTATGATTTATCCACTCAGTGGAATAGTATGCAGTGGGAAAAAATAAGGATAGTAAAGAAGCTCTTTGTATAGATATGGAAAGATATCCAGGATACACTGTAAAATTTGAGAAAGGAAGTTGCAGAAGGTATATATACTATCCTACTTTTTACTTCCTGTGTAAGAAAGGGAAGGTTAAGAATATATATTCACCAAACAATGGAATATTATTCAGTGCTAAAAAGAAATGAGCCATGAAAAGACATGGAACAAACTTAAGTGCTTATTACTAAATGAAAGAAGCCAATCTGAAAATAACTGTATGATTCCAACTATATTACATTCTGGAAAAAGCAAAACTATGGGAACAATAAAAAGATCAGTGATTGCCAGGAGTTGGTGTGAATGGAAAGGATGAATAGAGAACAGAGGATTTTTAGGGCAGTGAAAATACTTTGTATGATACTGTAATGATGGATACACATCATTTTACATTTGTCCAAACCCATAGTACGTACAATAGCAAGAGTGAACTGTAATGTGAACTGTGGATTCTGGTTGATTATGATGTGTCATTGTAGGTTCATCAGTTGTTACAAATGCACCCCTCTGGTAGGGGATGTTGATAATGGGGGAGGCTATGCATGTGGTGGGGCACGGGGTCCAAGAGAAATCTATGTACCTTTTTCTCAATTTTACTGTGAACCTAAAACTTCTGTTTAAAAAAAAGTCTTGAAAAAAAGAATATATATTCATATTTACCTGTGTTAGTATAAGGTAATATTAATACCAATCCTGTAAAGTAGTCACCTACGAGAGGGCAAGGAAAGTTTGGGGTAGAGAGTGACAATGTTGAACTTTACCTGAGCCCTTTGTTCCAGGAACCAGCAAAGGACTGCCCTGCTGTCTGAAATAAGGCCCATCTTCATCCTTCCTTGGAACACCCATGAGATTCCTGTGGATGATTCCTTGTTTACCTGCCACCTTCCTTTTCTTTGAGACATTCCTCATTAATGAACATTCTCTCTATCATAGTAGCCAGAATGAAGTCTTTAATTGTCCACTGCATTTTCACAATAGGCATGGAGATAGAGGTGGGAGAGTTCTCTGGGTAAATCTTTTTCTATCATTTAGATTTTCAAACAATGTGACTGCCTCACCTGCTTTTTAAATTTTTAATTTAATTAAAAATACAAAACAAGCAAAAGATATTTCTGATTAGCTAATGGCTAAATTGAAAGTTCCATTAACCAGCCTCTCTCAGTCTCAGCATCCCAGTGAGTAATTACAGGATAGAAGCATGTCCCACTTTTCAGTCTTTTCTACTGACTGATGAAGTGCTGGCTCTCTAACACTTTCCCAGCTTTCCTCCCTCATAAGTACACTCAGTAATGACAGCAGTGGAGAGAAAGGGAGAAGGCAGGGAGCAGTTTAGTCCTCTGATGTATACTTTTTTAACACCTGGCTGATGAAATTCCCTACTTTGAGCCCATCATCTCTCCTCCTACTGCAAAAACAAAGGAATGTCATTTTCTCTTTTCATCCTCCACAGGTCCCTGCCCTTTGGGTCTTCTTTATCTTTCCCTGTGAGTTGTCATTAACATTTTGGAGGCCTGAGCCTCCCTGTAACTCATGCACACTCACTCCCCTGTCCCTGCTGGCCAGAGTGGGATGTGGTGGCCGGCTTTGCTGACGAGCCCTGGGAGCAGGCACAGGAGTGGAAGGAACCTGGGTCCCTGAGTGACAGTGAGGAACAAAGCTGCCCTGAGGACCTGCACATTCACACTGAGACTGTTACATGAGAGAAAAAGAAACTTCTTTTCTAAGCCACCATGCGGCTTAACTTTATCCTAATGAACACAGTTTCTTTGCAAGAAAATCGAAAGGGCTGTTCTAGATAATCTCTAAGAAGCTCCCCAGTGCTAACTGATGTGAATCAAAGCCTGATTTTGCTACTTTAAGGGTTATAGAGGCTTTGAAGCAAAGCTGCGTTTAGAGAGCACAGCACACATGGGCACAGCTGTGATGCATGTGTTACTCTGTGGCCTAATGGATAAGACCTGGACTTTGGCTTCAGCCCTCATAATTTCAGTTCCTGCCTCTTCCCCTCACCACCTGTGACCTTGGGTGAATTGCTTAAGCTGTCTGAGCCTCACTTCCTTATCTATAAAATTCAGATAATACTAGGAAATCTTTCACAAAGTGAGATAATCCAGGAGAAGTTCTTGACTAATAATAAATGCTCAATAAATGGTAGTTTTTATCATTGTGGTTGTTATTGTTATTATGACCTTTGTAAAGAATATAAAGCCCAACTGTAATACTACTTGTGTGAACAAGTTTTATCCACATGCTGATTATATGCTTTATATCATCATTTTAAAGAATTAACAGATAAAAACATCACAAAAGATTGAAATCCCTGTGCAGGGTGAGGGATTGGATGTGGGAGAAACTTCTACTCTTTGCCCTGTGTAGTTCTCCTGTCTTTCCTGGGAAACCTAGAGGGCTATACTTCCCAGCCCTCTTGCAATTAGGGCCTCATGACTAGTTCTCATTAAGGGGCAGTGAGTCAAAGTAATGTATATGACATCTGGCGCAATGTATTTCAGAGTGAATGTGAATTCTCCCTGGTCTCTCTTCCCCTGAAACCCCTGGTTGAGCTGGCAGCATCAAACAATGATGAATCCCCCATTGACCTAGATCTTTGAGGGATTATGTAGAGTAAGTCCACTTCCCACCCTTGACTTCCCACTACTCACATTGGACATATGGGATGAGAAATAAATCTTGTTGTATTGACACTGAATACACTATTACATTACCTATCCTTTTCTAATATAACAGGTAATGACCAAGTCACCATAATATCCAAAATACTTAAGCCTTTGAACTGAATTGAAATGTCAACGTGCCCACCATCTGTCTACTGCTATAGGCCCTTGCTTGAAATCTCCATGACTAAAATTCCTAAAGGTGATTTAAGACATAGAAATTTTAATTATTTCTTTAACAAAACATACAGAGATAAAAAAGTTCCAGGACTGATTAATATGGAGGTTCTATGATTAGAGCCACCGGTAGTGTAGGGGAAAGCTATTATAGTTTGTGACTGATTGTATTGAGATGATTTTTTATGCATTTTATTACATAGAAAGTCTGACTTTTGAGTCAGACTGCCTAGGTTTGGATTCCGACTTCATTTCTTATTTTGGGCAAGTTCCTTAACTTCCCTGGGCCTGTTTCTTCATTTATAAAATGGTTTAATGCACCTCACTTAAAAGGTTGTTATAGGGATTAAACAAGTTTATACATAGTTCTTCAATTACACATGACACATAGTCCTATATGTGTTAACTATTATTATTCTGATGATTATTTCTAATAATCTAATGATTTCTGAAATTAGAAATCATGCCATATGATCCTGGCATAGGAATAGACCAATAAGTCATGGAAACACAATAGAGAACCCAGAAATAGATGCAAGACAGGACTGCTATCCACTTGGCTTGAATGGTGTCCCTGTAGCAGTGATTTACAGACAGCACCTGTTCTGACTGGCTTGTGTTCATGCTGTTGTGATTGTTTATATTTTGAATACACCCTTGGTCCCAGGGCATATGGAACTTTAGTACACACAAAATGTTGTACTTCAATTCAGTGATTAAGGACGATTTATTTCACATATATTGTTCAGTTGTTTAAAAATATTTTTTTGATGTGGACCACTTTTAAAGTCTTTATTGAATTTGTTACAGTATTGCCGCTGTTTCATGTTTTGGCTTTTTTTGGCCAAGAGGTATGTGGGATCCCAGCTCCCTGATCAGGGATGGAACCCGCACCCCCTGCACTGGAAGGTGGAGTCTCAACCACTGGACTGCCAGGGAAGTCCCAATTTCACATATATTGTTGACAAACACCTCGTTATATATAAGGTAGAATAAAAAGTACGACCATTACCTTATATTATATAAAAGTACATTTTAGACAGATTTGAGATTTAAGTGTAAAAAAGTAACAATGAAAATTTGGCTCTAAACATTGGTTGGAGAGTCCTTTAGTAGGAAACCCAGAAGCTGTACAAGAAGAGACAGATAACTACTCAAATATTAAAAAAAAAAG
>NW_006785198.1:994316-996174 GCF_000442215.2 Lipotes vexillifer | reverse complement strand
AAATAAAAAAAAAAAAAAAAAAATATATATATATATATATATATATATATATATAGTATGGAAAAAATACCACAAACAAATTCAGTAGACAAATGATAGATTAGGAAAAATATTTACAATGCATGTGACAAATGAAGGGTTAAGAGTTTTACTATGCAAAAGCTGAAAAAAAAAAACCCAAAAGGTAACCTAATGGAAAATGGACAAAATGTAAAAAGGCCAATTCATGTAAGAGCAAAACCAAGATGGCCACTAAACACAGACAAAGACTCCTCATAAGGAGTCAGGGGATTGCAAATTGAGGTAACCATGAAATATCCCTTTACAGACATCAGATTGGCAACAATAAAAAAGAGATAACAGCTACTACTTTCAGGAATATGTGGAAAGGGGCACACTCACACATTACTAGTGGAAATGTGAAGTGATAGAGTATTTTGGAAAGCAAAGTTAAAATAAAAAATATACATACCTTTTTCCTAGCAATCCTACTCATATGAAGCATTTTTCCACTTAAATAGAAGCACCAGTATGAAAGTGTACATGTACAAGAATGTTTATGGCATCCTTGTTTGCCGTTAGGAAAAAATGTAAAACTTAGGCATTAGGTTCATCCATTCAATGGAAGAATAATGCAGTCATTAAAGAGAATGTGTTTAGGGCTATACCAGCTTTCTTGAAGGGATCTCCATGGTATAGTTTAGATAAGACCGATGAAATACAGAGAAATGCCTGTTATAAACACACACACAAACATACAAGCACAACATAAATGTATCTGATCATATGAGTGTGGCGAAAGAAAAGGACATATCCATACCGTATTTTTATATTGATTCCCTGGGATGAGAATATAACCAAAGAAGCAATTTTTTAAAAAAGAATTTTAAGTGCCATAAAAAAATAGCATGTATGGGATTCCATTTACATACATTTATATATAGATAAGTGAGATGCATAAAAGGATGAGCACCAAAATATTAACTGTGGTTATCTCAGACAGGGTGATGAGACTTCAGGTCATTTTTACTTTCTTCCTTACATGTTTGTATATTGTTTTTTGATTTTTTAAAATGTATTGCTTACATAATCAGAAAAACATAAAACTATTTTCATTATTTGGGAAATAAATAAAGGAATGAAAATCCTCAGCAAACTTCTAGTTAAATTAGATATTAATTTAGGGAGAAACTTGAAATGTTATCATAGAAACACCTAAGTAATATTGAATAATCTCCTAATTTATTTAAATTTGATTTAAAACAATAAAAATATTTAAGTATCTTTTAAAGATTTTGTTCTAGTTTTCTCCCTTAGATAATAAAATGTAGCAAAAACCTCAGGTCATTTGACCTGAGTTTTTGTTATTCAGAGAGAAATTTTTCACCATGATTCAAAAGAGCTTTTGTTAAAAGATTTTGTTAAAAGTTTTCATACTTCTAATGAAATCCTTTAATTTTCTTTTTTTAATGGGTCACTTCCTTGTATCCTGGTGTTTCCCTCATTTCTGGAGACCTAATTTAATGGTTTTATTCCCCCACCCTGCTTCCTTAAATTTGACTGTATACTTTGTGGTAATCAAATTACTACAACAAGCTTGTTATAGCACACTTTGTCTCTTTATGGTCTCAACACAAAGGATTTATAGTGTTTTCAGTTCTTATCTTGTGAGTCCATTCATATGTATATGAAACAGTTGAAAAGCTGTTTATAAATGAAAAGCTAAATTATAATCCTGAAAGGACCTCTACCCCTGACGTTAAAAAGTGGTATTATAGTAACATATAATATTATAGTAACTACACTTCGGTAAAACTTAAATAAATCATTTTTTAAAAAGGGAAAAAAAAAAAAGTGG
>NW_006785198.1:979714-994306 GCF_000442215.2 Lipotes vexillifer | reverse complement strand
GTGGTATTATAGGGAAAGAACAGTAGGCAGCAAAAGCACTATCAGAATAAGCCCGCGAGTGATTAGACCGGGTGAGATACGGGCACTGTTTCAAACAGTTTAACTAGACACATACACCACATTTTTCTCTTTTCTGGCTCCCTTGGGCTTCTACATTCCAGCCCTCTCACCATTGTCTACCCACTCAGTCTTTTTCTTTCTTCTTTGACTGAAACATCTTCATGGTTTTCTTGAGTATTATGTTCCAGTAAATTTTCTTTCACAATGAGAAGCTTATTGGTATCTAATTTTAATAAATGTGTTCTCTCTTTAGTGACCAGTGTATTGAAAAGCAAAAAGTATAAGCACGGCTGAATTTCTCAAACCTTCTCTGGTCCCTGGAGGGAAGTGTTAGTATGAAACCATGGATCAGGTCAGCGCTAGACAGCTCCACTCCTCGCTGGCAGGAAGCCTCACTTTATTATGAATTGTGGGTAGGGCACTCCTTTGCTCCTTGACTTAGGCCCGTTCTGCCTTTCTAGAGGCAAGAAAACTCATGCTGATGTCAAAAATGGGATCTGCAATACTTATCCAATAGGGAAGTTGTAAAACTTAAGCCATATTTTTGTGGTATTTTCCAACCCATTGCTGAAAGAGTTGCGGAAATCCAATGTTAGTCTTGTTTCTACCGCTACTGTGATTCATTTTGTTTCAGTGATGCAACAGGTAAAAATACAATCGTTGCTGATGATAAAGATAAGTGTGAGGTTTGCATATGACCTAAAGAAGCAAAGAATTGTCATCTATCTTTCCGTAACAAAAATCTTATTCAAAGGGCTCTCTGTAATGACTGGATGTCAATGTTTTTTCAAATTGGAGAATCTGTTTTGATGCTTTGGAAAATTCCAGTCGCTTTCTGCAGTTTCCTTATTGACAAGGGCTATCAGGCTTTCCGAAAGGGTCTTATCTGCAAGCTGCAGCAGTGGCTGATCGAGCTGCCAAACAGGTTCAGTGGGATTACACAGCTGCCTGGGAGCTGGAGGCCAGGCTGGGTGAGCTCCCAGCTTTCTCCTTTCAAGGTCTGCAGGCTTTGACCTGTAAATAGGTGCCTACACAGGGTCTAATCTGTCACACAAATATGCCTTAGCAAAAGTGGTAATGCCCCTTATTACCTGGTTTAGCAACAATCCCAAGACACATATTTAGAAAGGTACCTGTATAAATTGCTATACTTGAAACTATGCCTGGTATTTCTATAAAACCCTCTTAAGAGATGATATAATGATTCAAAGTTATTTATAGTAGCCAATGAGAACAAGTCCCTTCCTATAACCCCAGCTCTCAAGAGCAGCCCTAAAATAACAAACCAACACGTATACTAGGTGGATGCCCTTTAGGCTGAGCTCAAGTGTTCTGTTCTTGGGGATTGCGTTTTACTCATTTGAGATGACTTTTACCAATTCTACCCACAATGATTTGTGGTTTTAATGCTTCTATTAAAACATATTTTAATTTTTAATGTTTTCTTGATAGTTCAGAGAACAGTTTTCAATTTGTGAAGAAAAAACACCACCTTATAAAATTGGAGTAATCTCTGATATTCACGGTTGGGAAGTAAATTCCTAGCTAAGATTTTTTTTTTTTTTATTCCTAAAGTGGAGACAAATTGGGTAACAAATGAAAAGTGCTGTGAAAATGTAAGCCATTATTATGAAGGCCATTGACAGGTTATTTGTGGGGAAAAGTAATCAGAAGAGAGATTAGGACTTCCATTCAACAAATAATATAAATATTTTAAATATTTCCAGCAGTTAACACTTTCTAATAACAAAAGCCCTTGTCAGAATAGCATTCTTCTTTTGAAGTGGGGTGAGTAACAACTGGGTCATTCTGTTCTGTCATATCAAGTCTCAACTCATTATCATGAATGATATAAACTATTAAAACATTATCTTCCCTAATGTGCATGCCACTGATTATTTTGTTTTTTTGGGTTTTTTTTGCGGTACGCGGGCCTCTCACTGCCGTGGCCTCTCCCGTTGAGGAGCACAGGCTCCGGAGGCGCAGGCTCAGCGGCCATGGCTCACGGGCCCAGCTGCTCTGCGGCATGTGGGATCCTCCCGGACCGGGGCACGAACCCGTGCCCCCTGCATCGGCAGGCGGACTCTCAACCACTATGCCACCAGGGAAGCCCTGATCCTTCTTATTTTTATTGGTTCAGAAATGTCTGCCTCTTTAAAGGGTACAGGAGATAATTTGTGGCAAAAGCACCCATTTCTGAGTATCAAAATTGCATTACCAGGATAGGGTTTTTTGTTTTTTAATTTTTATTTATTTATTTTTGACCGTGTTGGGTCTTTGTTGCTGTGCGCAACCCATGTTGGGCTTACTCTAGCTGCGGTGAACAGGGTCTACTCTTCGTTGCAGTGCGCGGGCTTCTCATTGCAGTGGCTTCTCTTGTTGCAGAGCACAGGCTCTAGGCACGTGGGCCTCAGCCGTTGTGGCTTGCGGGCTCCAGAGGGCAGGCTCAGTAGTTGTGGTGCACGGGCTTAGTTGCTCCAGGGCATGTGGGATCTTCCCGGACCAGGGCTCGAACCCATGTCCCTTGCATTGGCAGGCAGATTCTTAACCACTGAGCCACCAGGATAGGGTTTTATGTTTCTAGGATGCTTAGGTGTTTGGAGATAAATCTGCTGTGTTTTTCTAAGAACTTTTCATTAAATTATGAATTCAAGTTCAGCCTTTGCACTTGCTGTTATTTATCTTGCTGACATTGGTGAATACCTGCTCCATAGCATCCAAAAGGGGGATTTCCGGTGGGCTCTTCACTGGTAGCCTTTTTAGTTATAACTCATCTTCCTAATTCTCCTTTACCTTTCTGTCTTAACCTGTAACTGACCTAATTCATGCATTTTCTTGTGTCCTTTAGCAAGCCAAGTTCCCTGTTTTATTCCCAGGGCAGTTTTGGAATGTTTACATGGAGAATTCAATTTGTTTATAGTTTGGCTCATTCTCTGTTAACATAATGCTATGGAATGAAATCTTTGCTCCCCTTCAGCCCTGACAGGACTGGCGGTGACTACTACTTATTTCGTTGTGGTTTCCATTTGGAGAAAAAGCACTCACTTCTCTTTTCATACACAGCCCTGCCTCAGACATTCCTCCTGATAGGATGTCCTTTTGTCTCTCTTCCTGTTATCTATCAGCTAATCTCACATTCTTGCTGAAGCAGACCCCTTGCCATTCCCAAGCACACGCTGAACTTTCCCATCCCTTTGCCTCTGCTCATGCTGTTGCATGAGCAAAGAAAGAGTTCTAGCAAGGATGCCCTCCCCACTCATTTCTAGCAAGCCAACATTTCGTTCCTGCCTCCTTTACCAAGTCTTTTTAGAACCCTTTAATCACAAGTCTTTGTTTGACTTTTAATTGGGCATTTCTCTCAAGACCATGCAATGACCTGTTCAGGTTTCCTGAGAACAACAGTTAGAACCCAAGAAATCATTTGATAAACAAAAGGTTAAGCCTGTGGCTAGAATGGGGGAGAAAAACCAAACCGCCAGGTATTTGGGAAAGAAACAGATGATAGAGGGAAAGCTTAGGCTTTGGAATCAGATGTAATTTTTTTAGTGTGGATTCTAAGTCACTTACCAGTTCTGTGACCTTGAGCAAGTAACTTTCCCTCCCTGATTTTCAGGCTTCTCGTCTGTGCAGCGCGGGTAGTGAGTCCTGTTTCTCAGAGTTATGAGGAGTAAATGAAAAGACACATGATTAACTGTTGGCCAGAGTAGGATCTCCAGAAATGCGAGTTTTCCTCCATTAAGTTCTACATGGAAGAGAAGCAAGGGATTGGTCTAGAATTCCTAACTGCATGTAGAAACTCAGGTGAGGTTCCAGTGTGTACAAAGTTGGGAACAAAGTACAGAGGCAAGTAGAAGAAGGGTGAGAAGACTTGCAAGTTGCAGATTATGGAGGGAAGTGGGTCAGCAGCTATCCCAGGGAATGGAATACCCGGTGGTATCAAGTGTAATAGCGGGGTTTGAGGAAAACTAAAATCACGACAACCCGTAGGAACTAGTTAGAAATTCAAAGCACAGGGATTAGAAAAATTGAATATGTGGACCCTTGGGCTAGGCCTAGTGACTTTCTTTGACCAATGGAACATGAGCAGAAATAAAATGTCAGCTCCAAGCCTAGGCCATAAGAGACATGCCAGGGGTAGCTACTGCTCCTTCAGCCGGGCAGCAAAATGAGGCATGTATAGCTAAACTGACCTGTAGCCTTATCAGAGCTGCCCAGTTGACTTGCAAACCCATGAGCAAAAAGTAAATAATAATTGTTGCATGCCCTTGAGATTTCCTGATTGTTTGTTGTGCAGTGTTATTGCAGCAATTGCTGACTGATACACCATCCTTCTTATCTGTTAGTTCAATGGCATGAGGAGCCCCAAATTTGGTTGCTTCAAATTGCAATTCAGTGGAAACATTTTTGTGTCCCTTGACACAAAATGGATGCATTCTTCTGAAGGGGACTATGATCTCCCCAATGGAGCTCAAAGTTTCAGAACACCATCCTTCTTATCTGTTAGTTCAATGGCATGAGGAGCCCCAAATTTGGTTGCTTCAAATTGCAATTCAGTGGAAACATTTTTGTGTCCCTTGACACAAAATGGATGCATTCTTCTGAAGGGGACTATGATCTCCCCAATGGAGCTCAAAGTTTCAGATACAGAAAAAGCAAATATTGTGTGTGTGTGCGTGTGTGTGTGTGTGTGTGTGTGTGTGTGTGTGTAGGGGAAGGGGAGGTGGAGTGGGTTGTTAGACATAATAGTGAGAGGAAATCTCTCCTTGCTACTTTCACCTATTATGGATTGCACGTTTGTCTCCCCCCCCAAATTCATATATGTTGAATCTTTAACCACCAGTGGGATGATATTTGGAGGCAGAGCCTTTGGGAGGTAATGAGGTCTAGATGAGGACACAAGGGTGGTGCCTTCCTGATGGGACTGGTGTTCTCATTAGAAGAAGAGACACAAGAGTTTTCTCTCTCTCAAGGATCATGCACTGAGGAAAGGCCATGTGAGCACAACAGCAAGAAGGCACTGTCTACCAGGCAGGAAGTGGGCCCTAACTAGACACCAAATCTGCCACACCTTGATCTTGGACTTTTAGCCTCCAGAACTGTGGGAAATAAAATTCTGTTGTTTAAGCCACCCAGTCTATGGTATTTTGTTATAGCAGCCTGAGCTGACTAAGACACTAGCCTTTGATTCTAGGACTCGTATATTCTTGCTATTGTATAAGTAGTCCCAGCTGCTGATAAAAAGCATACACTGCATCTTATAACATCATCCTTTCACAGGGCATTGTCTTCCCCTTGGCACCATAGCTGAGCCTTCAGTAGGCCATTCCACAATTCTAGAAAGTTACCTGCTCTGGGTGATGGGATAAGTGATAAGACCATGAACTCTGAGCACATATCCTGTGCCACACGGCTTTTGTATCATGAATTCCTCATGCAGAATCAAAGGTATGATGGAGAATAAGATGACCTTCTGTAAGTCCATGGATGGTGGTGCTGGCTGAAGTGTTCTAGGAGGCCAAAGGTTGTCATGTCAAGGAGGACATGACGGAAGTTGTTCAACATAGTCGATCTGCCACCAAAGCACTGGGTCGCTCCCCGTAGGAACGTTGCCACACTGAAGACAGTGTGAACGAGGCTGATGGCAGATTAGGCAGCAGTTGGTAATCAGGTCAGTCCTGCTGAGGGGAAAACATCCACTTCATTCTACCAGATCATTTCACTGAAGGAATGAAGGAGGAGCAACAGAAATCGTGTATATCTAGGTAAATGTAATAGTCTATTCTTTTCCTCTTAAATTCTTCAAAATATATTTGAAGGTTGAAGTCAAAATTATAAAATTTCTAATGGGGTTTCAATGTAGGTAGATGTAAGGGATAAGACAATTATAATACAAAGGGAGAGGGTAAGAGGGCCTATATGTTGGTTGCTTCCACATTCCACTTGAAGTGGCAAAATATTAATTTTAAGTGGACTGTGAAAAGTTAAGTAGATATATTATATCCTTAGAAAGACCAACTAAAAGACATTACAAAGAGATAGAGTCAAAATCACCATAGATAAGTTAAAATGGAATACTAGAAAGTGTTAAAAAAACCTAAAGGAAGAGAAAAAATGGGAAACAGTGGAAACACAAAAAAAATAAGGAATAAAATGGTAGACTAAATCCAAATACATAAATAATTTAATGAAATGGAATGAATAATCAAGTTTCTTTCTGGTATTATTTCTCTTATGTCTGAAGAACTTGAAAAATTCCTTTAGAGCAAGTCTACTGGCAATGTTTTTCTTCATCTAAGAATGTTTTATGTCACCATTCCCTTTAGGAATCTGAAGGATGGCTTAGGTCAGTATATAATTCTGAGTTGACAGTTTTTTCGACACTTGAAAAATGTTGTGCTATTTTCTTCTAATCTCCATGGCTCTGATGAGAAATCTGTAGTCATTGGAACCATTGTCCAAAGATAGGTAATGAGATAACACATAATTTTTCCTCGGGCTGCTTTTAAGATTTTTTTCTTTGTAGTTTTCAGTAGGTTGATTATGATGTCTGGGCATGGGTTTCTTTAGATTTGTTTTTTTGGGGAGTTAGCTGAATTTCTTAAATCTCTATGTTTATGTCTTTCGTCAAACTTGGGAAGTTTTCAGTCATTTCATCCTCAAATACTTTTTTCATCATCACATTCTCCTCTCCTTCTGGGGCTCTGATGATGTGAATGTTAGATCTTTTGTTATTAACCCATAGATCTCTGAGCCTCTGTTCATTTTTCTAAAAATCTTTCTTCTATGTTGTTCAGATTGGAAATTTTATATTGATATATCTTTAAGTTCATTGATTCTTTCTCCATCATCTCCATTCTTTTGAGCCTATCCAGTGAAGTTTTAAATTTTGATCACTGTATTTTTCAATTATAAAATTTTCACTTGGTTCTTCTTTATATGTTCTATATTTTTTTTGCTGAAACCTTCTATTTTTTTTACTTCAGAATGTTTCCAATTGTTTGTTGAAGTATTTATGTAATAGCTGTTTTAAAGTCTTTGTCAGATAAAACCAACATCTGTGTCATGCTGGTATTTATATCTATTGATCATCTTTTCCTATGCAAGTTAAGATTTTCTTGGTTATTTGTATGCTGAGTAATTTTGGCTTATAGCCTGCACATACTGAATTTTATGTTCTGAAACTCTGGGTCTTGTTAAAATCCTATAGAGAATGTAGATTTTTAAAATTTTTAACAGACAATCAATCTGGGTAGGTTAAGGCTGCAAGTTTCTACCAACTTTCTGTGGGTTCTGCTTCCAATGTAAGGTCAGTTTTTCAAACCTTTGCAGCACTGTTCAAATCTGTCTCACATGTAGGTCATCTGTTAGTTAGTTTGGGGCATGGGTGGTGATGTATTTGTTAGTTCAGTTCTCAAAGTCTTTGATATGCTGATTAGGATCAGATCCACACATGCATAGCTCATGGTGAGCCCAGGAGTTCATGAACAATCTGTCTCAGTCTGTTCAGGCTGCTATAACAAAAACACCAGACTAGGTGACTTAAACAATAAACATTTATTTTCACAGTTTATTTATTACAATTCTGGAGGCTGGGAAGTCCAAGATTAAGGCACCAACAGATTTGGTGTCTGATGAGGGCTCACTTCCTGATTTATAGGTGGCTGTCTTCTCACTGTGTATTCTCACATGGTGGAAGGGGTGAGGGAACTCTTTAGGGTCACTTTTTTAAGAGCACTAATCCCATTCATGAAGGCTCCACGCTCATGACCTAAGCACCTCCCCAAGGGCCCATTCCTAATACCACCACATTGGGCATTAACTTTGAACATATGAATTTTGGGGACTCACAGACAACCATTCTATGGCACAATCTCTCAGGTCCTTTTCATTTCCTTGGTGCTCCACTTTTTGGTCTATGCGCCACCAAGCTGAGGTGTTAGTTACATCTCTCTGCTGTTACTTCTATGACTGTGCTTGCATCCAGAAATCCAGCAGAAGGATGAAGAGAGAGAAAAAAGCAATGGGGGTTTGTCTCACCTTCTTGGGGGGGTGGTTACAGCTCCACCATTCAAAGTGAAAGTTTCCTTCCCTTACAGTGTTGGCTTCTTTAGCTGCCATTGTGGCCTCTACCATCACTACCACAGGACTGCTTGGTTTCTGGAGCACAAGAGAACAGAAAGAATAAAAAAAAACCTGGGATTTCTATACTTTCTCTGAGCATTTGGGGTTCCATTCCACCTCCATGAGACAGACTAAAGGGCTTCTCCTGGAGGTCTCCTTTTTTGGGTCCCAGTGCCTACTTCCAGGTGTGAGGTTACATTGCATTCAGGTCAAGGGGTACTGGAATTTTAAAAAAAGGTAAACTCACCACCAATTTGGTGTCCTTTGAACTCTGATCTTCCCCAATCCACCTGCTACTATTTACTCTTCAGAGTTTTCAAACAGGTGTTGTATGCATTCTGTTCATGTTTTACAATTAAGAGATAAGAGTGTACATTTTACCCAAGACCCTAGTTTGCCTTTTTGCTTCACAGATATTTTATTGTACTTGTCATGACTGCATTCTAGGGGGATCCATCTGGACCTGTGGGTGTACATTCAGTTTTCATTAATAAATTATATCTGAGAAAGAATTCTATTGTTTCTCCCTGTGTGTAGTATGTGGAGCAAATATAACTGTGATTCATATTTTAAATATGCATTTATTTAATTCACTCCTGGGGTAAACAGAGACATAAAACTTCTCATACCTCCAGGCAGTCTTGACTTATGCACTGAACTTTGTTTCAGAGCTTTGTTCCTTTTTTATTTGAACAATCTTTGGGTATGGAATTAAGAGGTTGCTGACTGGTGTACAGAGTAAAAAAAAAGTTTTCAGATAAGTGAACTTCTGCATTTAAAGAAAAACTTTTTTTTTCAATGTAATTTCACAGAGATCCTGGTAAAAAATGACATTCCCTATTGGGTCATTTGAAATTCTTGTTGTAAAGTAAGTTTTTACTTTTTCTTTCCTCAGACATATTAGATCAAATACACTCGCTAGTACCATGTTGCTGTTATAATAAAACATCACATTCTAAGACAATTGTTCTGTATTACCAGAATAGTATTTCAATACTACTATTGATGTTGTTGAAACATTGAAAAACATGGTTTCCCAGCAGTAACTATCCTCCATGTGAAGTTAAATTCCACTTTAGCAGTTATATGTGTGTAGGGGGGATTGTTACATGAGATTTTTTTCACTTATCTTTGCTTTTCTATGTTTTCCAAGTGATCTATGATTTTAAAGAAAGAATCATTTTCATCAGATTCAAATGTGCTTTTAAAAATGAAGGTATTTGTGTTAGAAGCTTGGAAAACTGGGCTTGGATCCTCCTTGGTCCTGAATAACTATCATTAAATGTCTTCCCCCTGGGTCTCAGGGGTCTCATCTGAATGTGGTTATGATAGTCTCTGTTCTACCTACTCCCACAGACTTTTGGTGAGAATCAGACTAGGAGGTGAAGTAAAACCACTTACTATCAATAAAATTCATGAAGCCTATGCTGATGCTGAGATTATAATGAGAGAAATAAGGCAGGAGAAGGAAATTTGATCATCAACATAGACACTGGCCCATTGGATACTGGGGTTGGCAATAGGTTATTTTTATTTTATTTTATTTTTTGCAGTACGCGAGCCTCTCACTGTTGTGACCCCTCCCGTTGCGGAGCACAGGCTCCAGACACGCAGGCTCAGCGGCCATGGCTTACGGGCCCAGCCGCTCCGGGGCATGTGGGATCTTCCCCGACCGGGGCACGAACCTGTGTCCCCTGCATTGGCAGGCAGACTCTCAACCACTGCGCCACCAGGGAAGCCCGACAATAGTTTATTTTAAATTATGGCACTGAACTTTCCTTTCTTCTGGAAACAATTTTTGTGTATTCCTTGAAGGCAAGAGGTCAAAAACTGGAAACCAGTGCCTGTATTTGGATTATCCGCTCACAGTTAGCCTGTATAGTATTTTTTTAAATCCACCTCCTTAGTCAGTTAGAAAAAGGAAGATGAGGGACTTCCCCGGTGGTTCAGAGGTTAAGATTGCACTTCCACTGCATGGGGCGTGGGTTGGATCCCTGGTGTGGGACCGCATGCCTGTGCTGCGTGGCAAAAAAAAAAAAAAAAAAAAAGAGGAAGATGAGACAAGGAAGAGGGAGTGGTTCTTTGTAGTTCTTCATTCCTTGAGCTGGGAAAGCAGTTGTTCCCTTTTAATAGGCAGTCATGTTCTCTGGTTCTATCCCTGGACTGTAAAATCATTGATAAGACCTGCCAGGTCCTGGTGGGCACTGAGCTTGGACTCTGTTGTAGATGTCTGAGATCAAGTTGTCTTTGCATGAAACTCCTCTTTAGCATTTTTCAGAACAATTACCAAGTTTTTGTAGGGTGCTGGCTCCTCTGTTGACCATTACACTGTCTATAACTTTGTAGGCTCTTATCTTCTCTTAATAAAGAAGCCATGGGACAAGCTAGGTGGCGCAGTGGTTAAGAATCCGCCTGTCAATGCAGGGTACACGAGTTCGAGCCTTGGTCTGGGAAGATCCCACATGCCGCGGAGCAACTAAGTCTGTGCGCCAACACTACTGAGCCTGCGCCCTGGAGCCCGCAAACCACAACTACTGAGCCTGCGAGCCGCAACTACTGAAGCCTGCACGCCTAGAGCCCGTGCTCTGCAACAAGAGAAGCCACCGCAATGAGAAGCCTGCGCACCGCAACAAAGAGTAGCCCCTGCGCGCCACAACTAGAGAAAGCCCACGCGCAGCAACGAAGACCCAACGCAGCCAAAAAGAAAGAAAGAAGCCACTTATATGTATTAGTTGAATACGCAGAATTGAGGGCTCTGTTGAAAAATAGGATACAATGCATATATGCATAAAACTAAATCTTTTACCACTTCAATTTACCACTTCTATAACATGTTACTTTAAGAGCCCTCCTATTTAAAAGAACACACTTGTCTTAGTCTGCTCAGGAGTCTGTAACAAAAATACAATAGACTGGGTGGCTCAAACAATAGAAATTTATTTTCTTACAATTCTGGAGGCTGGAAATCCAAGATCAGAGTGCTCACATGGTTGGTTTCTGGTGAGGGTTCTCTCCTTGGCTTGCAGAGGAGCTCATACTAAAGACTGAATGTTTGTGTGCCCCAAACTCATATGTTGAATCTTAATGCCCAGTGTATTTGGGTGGTATTTGGAAGTGAGACCTTTGGAAGGTGATTACGTCATGTGTGTAGAGCCAACATGAATGGGTTTAGTGCCCTTATAAAAGAGATTCTAAAGAGCTTTCTTGCCCCTTTCACCATGTGAGAACACAGAGAAAAGATGGTCCTATGTGAACCAGGAAGTGGGTTCTCACCAGACACCAAGTCTGTTGCTCCTTGATCTTGGACTTCTCTGCCCATGGACCAGTGAGAAATAAGTGTTTGATGTTGATAAGCCACCCAGTCTTTGGTACTTTTGTTATAGCAGCCCAAATGGACTAAGAAAAGCTCACACGGACTTTCCTTGGTCTGTATTTGGAGAAAGGAATCAAGCTGTCTGGTGTCTCTTCTTACAAGGACAGTAATTCCATTAAACCGGGGCCCCACTCTCTTGACCTAATTACCTCCCAAAGGTGCCACCTCCAGATATTATCACACTGGGGCTTCAACATATGAAATTTGGGAAGATGCAAATATTTAGTCCATAGCACCACTTGAAATGTGTTTCTTGGCATCTACCACTTTTACACTGAAGGGGCATTTCCGATCTTGCATATACTATGTTCCCCTCTCTTGTATGTGTCATAAATGATTCATGTACCACAACTTAAAACAGCACCTGAAATAAAATTGAGATTTTTCTAAAGTAAAATCATGGAGGTATTAATAGTTATTAATAGTTATTAATTAATAGTTCTATGTGCTCTCACAAAAATGAGATTGGGAGGAAAATAACTGGTTTTATACAGTAAAAAGAGTCTAGCATTCTTTCCGGATTACCTGAAATAGTTACTAAATAAGTGCTTACCCGAAGTTCCCTCTTGACATATAACTGAATAATCAGAAGATGATTTTAATCAGGAGAAAAGTTATCAGGCAGTTTTTGGTTTGGTTTTCCCCTCAACTGGTTCCCTGCTATTGCAAAAATAAGTAGCTCCTTACCCTGTGCTTTAGACAAAATCCTCCAGTAGAAGAATACAAAAGGTTAAAACTGTGTTTACTTACTTACCTCTCTCAGTGTAATTATGGGTTTTTTTTTTTTTTTGGTAGTTTCTTGCTTCTAAGTGTAAGTAATGCTTTTTGGTTTTGTTTACATGAAAGAACCATGAGTTTCCAAGAAATGAAAGGAGGTTATTTCTAAATGCCGAAAATGCTTTTGTCTTTGTTTTCTTGGTGGTAGTGAGAGGTTGAGGGGGTCAGAAAAGTCTTCTTGTTTATTTAATTTTGTAAGTCTAGATTTGGTAATTGATATTGATAATTACCAAATATTGATAATATTTCATATTGATAATTTGGTAATTGATACCAAGTCTATTACTTGGTAATTGATAGAGAAAAGTAAACTGTAAGTAAGAAGCCACTGGTATTTGTTGAATATGTAGAAACTCTATTGAAAACCTAGGATTTGGTATGTGAAAGCATTTCTGACAGATTTTGCCCAGTGAAACAGCGGCCAAGCTGTTCTTATTTGCATCTCCAATCTTCTCTTAAAGTTTCCTTTAAAACATTTTTCGTTTTTTTTTTTTTTTTAAACATTTTTCTTTCATTGAGATTTTCCATGAATATTAGCTGGGAGTATAAAGATAAAAGGGCAGGAAAATAGAGCCTCTTTTAAAAAAGTGAGATGTAATTTGCTTACCATAAAATTCACCATTTTAAAGTCTACAATTCAGTGATTTCTAGTATATTTACAAGGTTGTGCAACCATCACCACAATCTAATTCTAGAATAGTCTCATCATTTTAAAAAGAAATCCCATGCCCTTTAGCAATCAATCTTCATCCTCCCCCAGGCCCCAGCAACTAGTAATCCATTTTCTTTCTCTATGGATTTACTTATTCTGAATAGTTCACATAAATGAAATCATAAAATATGTCACCTTTTGTGTCTGACCTCTTTCACTTAGCATAACCTGCCTCCCCAACCGTGCAAAGTGCAGCTTGCAGCATCTTAGTTCCTTCCCTGATCAGGGATTGAACCCCCCCAGGGCTCACGGTAGTGAAAACTCCGAGTCCTAACCATTGGACCACCAGGGAACTGCCGAGCATGATGTTTTTAAGGTTCATCTATACCCTGCTAAACAGTAGCAATCTGATTTTACCAGGGAGGAAATGGAAACATATATTAACTTGCTCTTGGGTGTGAAAGTCACACATTCATTCAACAAATAAGTATGGAGCACTAATCTACCAGGTGAGGTTACAGCATTTGGGGGTGTTGCTGGTGTCACATAAACAAATAAATGGACATCTCATGCAGTATTAAATAGTAATAGGTACAATGGAGAGAAATAAGGCAAAACGAATAGATAGGGGTATTATTTTAGGTAAAGTGGTCAGGGAAGGGCTCTCTGAGGAGGTAACATTGGAGGTGAGACCTGAATGGAAGGAGGGAGCAAGGCTCCCTGAAATGAAATCATTTCAGGCAGAGGGAACAACAAATGCAAAGGCTCTGAGGCAAGAGTGTGTCTGGGGTGTTGGAGGGTGAGGAGAGGAGAGAGGTCAGAAAGTTGGCCTCAGGCAGGTGCAGGGCAGCCCATCTAATGTAAGGGAGTGCGGGAGGTGGAATATCAGGTAATGCCAGCTGGTAGATTTGGTGGTGGAAGAACAAGGAAGTTCTCTCCTGAACGTTTCCATTATCTCAGTGTAACAAAAAGAAAATTGATAACTGAGAGTGAGGAGGGGGGTGGTGTCAAAATTAAGTTCAGAAAGGGAAGAGAATGAATGCACTGGACTATTTAGTGGAGTTGTTTGGCAGCATCCAGGAACCACTTGAAGTCTGTGATGTTTTTCTCCAGTCACATTAAGCCGTTCAAGTATCAGTGCAAAGTATGTGGGAAAGTTAGTTTTAACCAGGGATGGGGTTTTGCCAAATGAGTAGGACAATGGGAAAGAGGGACAAAAGAGTTGAGGATGTATGCAAGGGACTGATTATATGAAGACCATGCAATCTAAACTGGGAAAGCAAGAAGGGGAGTGATAGACTGTAGGGATAGTGGGATCAAAGTATTGTTGCAGGCAGTGCTATAGGGAGGGAGCTGGAAAATAGGAAGTGGTGTCTGAAGAGTTTGCAGTTATTGGTTATGACAAAGTCTAATATATGACTCTAGGACTGGGTGGCTGAAGTGGGTGAAGGACAAGATTATTAGAGAAGTTCAAGAAAACAATAGGCCAGGGTATTGGGTGGATCCTTTCTGTGAATAATGAAATCACCAAGAGTGATGATAAGAAAATAGTGGGAGAGAAAGAAATAGTGAGGCAGATGTTAGCAGGGATGAAGGGGAAGATGGTAGA
>NW_006785198.1:967014-979337 GCF_000442215.2 Lipotes vexillifer | reverse complement strand
CAGGAATGAAGGGGAAGTTGGTAGATGACTACAAAAGCAGAGGCAGCAGGTGGTATTTCAGAAGATCTGTGGAATTTTAGAAGGAAGGGGAAATACTGATCTGGAGTTGGCAAAAGTTCACCATGATCAGTGGTTTTGGGGTATATGATTGATCAAATTAGGATTTGAATTAGTTCTATCAGATTTCAGATCATTTCCATTATACCACTCAGAGTTTGGAATTATAGTTCTTGGACATAGATTTCAACATTCTCTTGCCATCCCTGCAGTGTATATTATTTGGCTGCCCTCAAAGTTTTATTGCTTTAAAACAGTTGCCAGGATCTATTTGAAAAGCTGGATTCCAATTAAAATTTTGAAAGTTCATACAGTGCAATTGGTTAATATGTTGAAGGAACTGGATCCTCTGACCTGTAGCTTCCCATAGTCTGGATTTTGTGATCACATTCCCATGGTGCTATCTAACATGTTCCTCTGTTCTCTGTAATTCCTGGAAATTGGTAATCAGATCCTGAGGTTGATCAGACTCAGGTTTCATTTTTGGTAAGAATACATCATAGGTGGAGTTGTGTACTGGATCAGAGGCCGTGTAGTGTCAGGTTGTCTCTTTCTCCCTTTGTGATGTTAGTAGTCATTGGTGACTTTTGCCTAGGTCCATTAGTAGAGCCATTATTTCTTTAAGGTAAAAAATGTTGATATTGCATCAAATCTTGTTATTAGAATGACAACTCTGCAAAAGAGCAAATTCCCTTCAACTATGGGTTATCCTGAGGCACAAGTCATTTAGGAAAGACAGGCTATACCAGTTCACTTCTCAAGGGGCTTATCTGAGGGCTCCTGTGGTTTTAAGGATGCATATATTTTGTCTTTAAAGTATTTAATTGTAGCTTGTCCTACTTTTCAAATTAGATGACATTTACAGGATGCAGTTTCACATTGTGGCTTAATATTTACAGTTAAAAGGGAATACATTATAGGATTCAGTTCTAACACCCTTGAAGAGGACTGCACAGAGAAGCATTCCAAATGTTCAACAAGCAGCTTTCCAATGTTCAGCTGCATTTCACAAAAGCTCATAAAATATTAAAATCTTTTCTGAAAGGTGACCAACTAAATAATTTATGAAAGCAAAGGTTCAAGTCAGTGCAAGTAGAAAATGTCTGTTCTCTTTTTCTATACAAGGAAATATCCCAGGGCTGTAGTGGTTTTGGAATCAGATAGATGGGGTCTGAATTCCCCTTCACTTATTACGGTGACCTTGAGCAAGTTACTCTGCATATCCCAAATATGTAATAAGAGGAGCTGAAATAGTGAATATTCTAAAACATTATACATTTCTAAATATTAGAAAATACATGTGTACTCAGCAAAAGCCTCCTTTTTATTACTTTGGTTGGAGGTGTGGGATGAGTTAAAGAATATTACCAATTGCCAGACACTGTTAGTTACGAGAAAACTAACAGAAAAAATTGCTCTATTGAGGACATGCCTTCTTTGATTCCCAGGGCAGTGGTGATGTGGTCAGCTTTAGGCTGAAGCACTTTTTTTTCAATTATTTGTGGAACTGCATGGCAGACCATGTAGGTCTACACCAGAGGATCCCCATAAGACAGTTTAGAGAGAGAGAACTGGGCAAATGCCAAGTTAAACTTGCCTTTGGTTCCACTAAGAACCAAGAATGGAAGACTGAGTAGCAGTGAGAAATGCACCCTACATTGCCTAGAAAATAACCATAAGGTACCTAGATATTTCCCTTCTACTGCTGTTAGACTTAGCCCTCTGCCTCAACCTGCCCTGCCTTTCCCGCCTTTTCCTAGATTCAGTATGACCCCATCTCTAGTTTACCTCCCTGCTTACTAGAGCCCTGTTATCCCATAGTTATTTTATCTTTTGTGATAGTGTCGACACATAGTTGTTAATTCATGGGGCATCAGGATGATTTCCAAGTCACTGAGAAGCAAGTACAAACACTGGAAAATATATCCCTACCTCCTAGTTTTCATAGGAATCTGTTGATTAGAAACATATGAAAATTGAGGTAACTGTGGGAATAGGGTAGAAATTGTTAAAACACAAAAAGGATTTTACACAATATAGCTTATGTTCATATCTTGTCACTGTCTTAATTATATGTATATGTAAGTTTTGAGGGCACTGTCTTCTTAGAATTACGTTTTTATAAACTTTTTATTGAAGTGTTATGCACATACAGAAAAGTGGGATTTGCGTTTCTAAAGTCATTAAATAGTGTCACATAGCTATGACTGCCTTCATTGCTGTTGTGACCCAAAATACTTCTTAAAAATTGGGAATATATGCATTAGAACATTCTCAACTTTAAAGCAACTTTAAGTTCAGCTGTGCCGTACAGCATCAGACTTAGTTCTGAGTAATTCTTAGAACATTGCATTATGTTTTATACTGGCCAATATGTTTTACAGTTCCTGAACTCAGCAAGATGACAAGTTGAATTAAGGATGAAGTTCAACCAAGACCTTCCACCTTACATTTTTCTATTCATTTTAACATAGATATGCAACTTATGGTATTCTTAACAACTGTGTTAACTACAAAGAATAAAAAGATTTTGCAAACAAGAGTTGGAATGGAAACAATTTCTGAGATAGAGATCAAATTGTGTTTATAGACACCATTGGCAGCTTTATCATCAGCCGTTTCCTGTGGGAATATTTCACTGGGACATAATTTTATGCCTTGACTATTCATTAAATAGCTTTGGTTCCATAGAATAAAAACAGTGTAGAACTATAAATAGTAATGTATGCAAATTGTAGTGTAACATTTCACTGTATTTTCCTAGATGAGAATTAAGATTATTTAACAAAGTATGTTCTTACACATCACTGAAAGAATTTTAAAACAACACTAATAGAGTATGGTCTAGTGGAGAGTCAGGCAATAGACTGGAAATTAAAGTCATTTGCTTCCTTCAAATTAAAGTTGACATTAGTTTTAAAATATTTATTCGTCATGTACAGTGTATAAGATGTTATACTCTATGAAGAATATATAAGTCAAGTATAAGTAGTCTCTGCCCTCAAGGAGTTTATGAATTTTCTTGTATGGGAGATAGGGTGCAACTTGTAAAAAACAAATAATAATAAACATACTTTGAGTGGGTATGAATAAGTACTATTGGAGTTTGGAGGAAGAGAGATCGTGTCCATGTGGAAGATCAGAGGCGACTTCATGAAGAAGGCAGCTGAATGGAATCTTAAAGGATGGGTAAGATTTCTGCAAATAGAGATGCAGGTAAAATTATTCCAGGACGCAGAGACTAGGTACTAATAAAGGAAGTATAGGTCAAAGCACATTTAGAGGCTGGAGCCTTTGACTGATAGGGGAAAAAAAAAAAAAGGAACTTACATTGATATATATCGTTGAGAATAGGGTCAGTTAAATTCACTTATGCAAGTATTTGTTTAATCAACAAATATTTCTTGAGTACTTACTAGGTGCAAGTACTGTGCTAGGAGTTAGTAGTACACTTATGAGGTACTCAGACAAAGGCCCCTTCTAATACGTAAGCGCTAAAAAGTTTAACTCTGAAATCAGATTGATTCTTATCAACCACAAACAGGTCCACTGCTCTGTGGCAACACAAGGTATTTTACAAATGTTACACAGAACATGGAATTTAATGCTTTTGAGAGAGAGTTGGTATTTCCAAATAACATTGTTTCTCAATTTCAACCCAATTGTTCTTCAACCCAGTTTTAATTAAAACAAAGTGTTAGGTGATGGGGTAGACTATATTTGCGTCTCCGTTTTACAAGTTTTGGTTTATGCTACAATTAATTTTGTGTTAGCATGCATTAACAGGAAGGAAGAAAGGAAGGAAGGGAGGGAGGGAGGGAGGGAGGAAGGAAGGAAGGAAGGAAGGAAGGAAGGAAGGAAGAAAAATAGACTTTAAAAAGAGACACCAGTGGTGATTTTTTTTGGACAAAAGGATTCTTCCTAATTGAAAAGGAATCTCTGCAAATTTCCTTTAAGTGGGCAGCTCCCTGTACAAATTAAAATGATTCGGAACGTTTCTAGAACACACTGCACTAAGTGAGATACACCTGTACTCATACCTTATCCGTCAAAACAATCTTTGTTTTCTCTCAAGCTAGGACTTGCACTATAGGACACGCCTCGTGCAGTGGTGGCAATGCGGAGGGTGGTGAAGGTGACTGAGTGGCAGCCAGGAGGGCACTTTCCCTTTCTCCGTCTCCCCAACCAGAACTTTGCAGCCTCCAGCGCAGACTCACCTTCCCGCTCCTTCTTTTTCCCGCCTCGACTCTTACTGCAACCCCCCACCCCCCTCGGTGCGCTCTCTCTGCACCCCTCGGTCTTCCTTAGCTCTCACCCACCTCCCTTCCCCGCCCTCCGCCTTGCCTCGCCCGACGCCCGCAGAGCGGCAGCCGGCAGCCCGCGCGCCCCGTTGCGGCCCGGGGCTCCGGGGCATGCGCTCTGCGGCGCCGCCGCCCTCCCCCACCCGTCCCGGGGCAGAGTTATGCCAAGAATGTGAGGAGCCCGCGAGGGCCAGTGTCGGTCATGGGGAGCCGCCGTCGCCGCCGCCGCGAGCGCGGCTTCCTCCCGAGCGGGGCTCCGAGCTCTCCCCGCACCAGGGGCTAGCCTGGCTGCTGAGGCGGAGGGGGATGACGGACCCTTTGAGGAGGACGCTGTCCAGGCTCCGGGGCAGGCGGGGTCCTCGTGCCGCCGGGGGGCCCGGGCGCCGGGCGGCCGCAGCAGCCACCGTGGCGGCCTCTTCGGCTGCCGAGGGAGATGCCGGGGGTGCTCCAGGCGGGCCCCTACGGGAGCGCGCCGGCGGAGCCCGGCCGAGGCTGGAGCGACCGCCGCCGTCGCCTCAGGCGTGGGGTCCTGAGGCGCGGGTCCCGGGAGGGCGGCCGGAGAGGTCGGGGGCGCTCTGGCCTCGGCCGCGCGGCGGGAAGGAGGCCGCACCCTCGGGCTGCGGGCTCACTCGCGCCTCTCTGCACGCTCCGCCAGGCTCCGAGGGCAGCGTAGAGGACGAGGAGGACGACGCCGACTACTACGAGAACCTGCCCGGCGGCTCCCAGCCCGCGCCGGAGCCTGAGGGGGCGGAGGCGGAGCGGTGGCCCCCGCCTCCCCCGGCTGCTGGCTCCTCCCCAGGGGCGGAGGGCGGCCGTCTGGAGACAGGCAGGCTACAGATCCAGTTGCGAGAGGCCTATTATCTGCTGATCCAGGCCATGCACGACCTGCCCCCTGACTCGGGCAGGCGGCAGGGCGACCGGGGCCGGGCGGATCGCGGCTCCGCCTTCCCCCTGCGGCGCGGCGGCCCGCCGAGCCTGCCCCCGAGACTGCGAGCGGGGAGGCGGCGACTGCCCTTGGCAGCAGGTGTCCCCGCCCCGGTCGCCTCCGAGGGAGTCGGGGGGAGGCCGCCTGCGGACTCCTCGGATGCGGCTGTCCTGCAGCAGAAGCCTCGACAGCCTCCGCGTGGGTGCCAAGCCGCCTCCCTTACAGCGGTGGCGGAGCGACAGCTGGATCAGGTGCGGCGCGCGCGGGGAACCGGACGAGCCCCCGCCACGTGGAGGCGGGATGGACGGCTGGAGCGGAGGCAGCTCCCGGGCCGCGGCGCCCTCCGGCCTCCGGCCTCCCAGCTCCGAGGACCCCCGCCGCTCCTCGGGAAGCCGCGGCAAAGAAGACGGCCAGGAGGGGCTCCCCTTCCTCAAACCGCCCGCGGTGACAGTCAAGAAGCTGCAGAAGTGGATGTACAAAGGACGCCTGCTGTCCCTGGGAATGAAGGGTCGCGACGAGCCCCCGCCGCGTGGAGGCGGGATGGACGGCTGGAGCGGAGGCAGCTCCCGGGCCGCGGCGCCCTCCGGCCTCCGGCCTCCCAGCTCCGAGGACCCCCGCCGCTCCTCGGGAAGCCGCGGCAAAGAAGACGGCCAGGAGGGGCTCCCCTTCCTCAAACCGCCCGCGGTGACAGTCAAGAAGCTGCAGAAGTGGATGTACAAAGGACGCCTGCTGTCCCTGGGAATGAAGGGTCGCGCTCGTAGGACACCCCCCGAAGTCACCCGAGCGCAGGCAACGTCTCCAAATCTGGGCACTTTGAAAATGCGGGAAAGCCAAGTCGTCTCGGTGCCGCCAGACCAAAGAATTACGCTGACAGGTAGGATACCTTGCAATCAAAGTGTGTTTACCGACTGGGCTTCTGTCTTAAGAGCGAAGAAGAAGGTATGGTTTTGCAGACAGGTACGTGCCGGTGCCAAAGTGAGGGTCACGTCAGTGGCAGCCTAATGCCATTTCCAGGTTACCTAGTATAATGCCTTATCTCGGGTTTGTTTGTTTATTTGTTTTTTTTTTTTAAGACAGTGGCATGAGGAACTTGGGGTTTTTGTTTTTTCTTCTCTAAGAACCAGTGTACCTAGTTCTAAGCGCAACGGTGAGTAAAGGTTAAGTTCACCACACTTTGCTTTTCAGTCGGCTTAAGAGTTGGGCGGCGCTGCCTTGACTTTTATTCTTTGTAGCTCTGGGCTAATCTGTAGACTTTTGTGGAGTTTGTGAATTTGAATTTGATCCAAATTAGACTTTATGGGCTTCATAAACTGTCATTTTACTCATTACACCTCCCGGTCAGAAGCGTTTGTGTACACAGATACACACAACCAAAACCCAAAACCAAACCAAACCGAAAAAACTATCATAGTAATATTTCTTTTTAGTCAGGTAGGATTTCACGTTTCTTCTCTTCACCTTTCCCTCCCCTCCCCCTCCCCCCTAAAAACATAACAATGTAGGTATATCTTATTATTGTGGAAAATGAAGAGCACTTGCATTTTAATCAGAAGAAAAGTATGTCTTATGTACTTTTTAAGAAAGTGTAGGCATTTAAAGGAATTTGTAAAAAGTATATTTGTCCTAATAATAGGATTTTACTCCCTATTATGTATGTGTGTCATTTTTAGTTTTCTCTGAAGGTTTAAGTTATCCATTCTAGAAATCTCTTACGTTGTAAATAGTAAAAGAATTCTCTTGTGAAAGAAGTACCTTTAAACTGAGCCAAAAACAACATGATCTTTCGGACTACACTTTTAAAGACTTTTAGTGAACATAATGACTTACATATCAGTAATACTTTAAAAAATATTAAATGCTGAAATGTAAAAGTATTCACAGTACTTGGCAGTTTCTCTGTTAAGAATTACAAATCCTACAGGACTAGGTTTGTACACATTAACTTTTTTAACCAATAAACACAAAACGGGGAGAAACAAAGTTCACAAAACTTTTTATAACACAATGAGGACAAATCAAATAATTCACTTCAAGTGTATACAAAATGAGAAGTTTGTTTGAATCTATAACTCTCTAACCCACACCTGTCAATTTCCCTCAAATTTATTCCATTCCACCTGAATAAAAAGATAGTAGAATGTAAATTTTTGTGAAGAGAGGTGTACTTTATGCTGTTTATATTAAAATATGCATTTCCAGTAGTAAAGTATTTGTAATCATTTATTAAGTTTTAGTGCTATTATATCTTTACCTCCACTGATTTTGGTTCAGTTAACTCTTTTTAAGACAGTTAATTTTTAGCCATAACAAAAATCTGTATAAAACTTCAGTAAAATATGTATTACCCTTTTGTTGCAAAGGTTAGACATTACTATCTGATGGCTTTTAACACCCTCAGTTGTTGTGTAAACATTGAAGTGTTTTAAAAGTAAGAATAACTGTAGTAACTTAGGAATGAATTCATTGATTTTTTCATTGAGAAACTAATTAAATGAAACCAATTTTAAAAGAAACTAAATGACACATTAGAATTATTATGTGATGGTATTTTAGATATTTTACAAGAAATCTAAACAAAAGCTTAGATAATCTCTGGTTTTAAAAACTTTCTCAGATGTTATTTCCTTTCAAATCATCAGTTCATCTTTTAGGAAAGATAAAAATAATTTGTGCAATGTTTATATATCTAGTATAGATTTGAAGAGTTAATTTTTTTAAAAACTGTTTTTTATGAAGGTTAGTTGAACTTATTAAAAACCATTCTGAATACTTTGTGGGGTTTTCATATAATCTTTATTACTTCCCTCCCCTCCCCCCTCCATGGAGGCATGACAGCTGTTATTGCACAACAACAGCAAAAGCAAAGAAGGGGTTAAGTAGTTTGCCCAAGGTCACTTAAACTAGTATTTGGTTTATGTATACTAGTATATAGATTCAAACTATTATGTGGATTCAAACTCAGGTCTTTATGACTCCAAAACCCCTATTTATATAAGGTCAAAGAGACTCTAAATTTCTTTAGAGGTTTGATCCAATTAATTCTATTAAATTGCTTGGACTGAGGAGATGGATGGAATTTCAACAAGGTTTAGAGGGGCAAGTAACTTCCTTAAAGTTGCAAAGAAGATGGGGGAATCCTATAATAGGTTTAAAGTCTTTCTTTTAGTCAATTGCTTTATCCATCTTAAACCTTCACCTTTAAATGTTTAGTTCAAATTGGTTACTTGGATTCTACTTTTAATCATGTTTTCTAAAAAGTTAACTGGGTAATCTCTATGAAGCAGTATATTCTTGGTTGTATAAAGTTGTTAATAGCTCAGAAGGGGACTTCCCTGGTGGCGCAGTGGTTAAGAATCTGCCTGCCAGTGCTGGGGACACAGATTCCAGCCCTGGTCCAGGAAGATCTCACATGCTGCGGAGCAACTAAGCCCATGCGCCACAACTACTGAGCCTACGCTCTAGAGCCTGCGAGCCACAACTACTGAGCCTGCCTGCCACAATTACTGAAGCCCACACACCTAGAGCCTGTGCTCCGCAACAAGAGAAGCCACCGCAGTGAGAAGCCCGCGCACCACAACGAAGACCCAATGCAGCCAAAAATAAATATAAATAAATAAATAAATGTATTAAAAGAAACAGCTTAGAAGGTTTATATCACATTTTTCTGTACAATATTATTTGTGGCAATGTTTTCTTTCAAAATAGTTATAGTTAGAATTTATAACAATAACTATATAAGGAGATAGAAATACCTAATCTACTTAGGTGTTTTGGAAATTTTTGAAGCCATATGACAAATGGAAGCCAAAATGATATTCAGTTTTGATTTCTGGCTCCTACTAAGAACCACTAAAACTTTTGATAGTATAATACTGCCAATGATTTGATGCAGTTGGGAATGTAGTGCTCACAGATTGACCAATTTGTTACTAATTGAGATGATTATTTAAGAAATCTAAAGTCATTACACATAGTAAATATTGTAAAGTTTCTTCAAGCCTTAAGGTTACAAAGGAATTTTAATCTATTTGCTGACTATACTTCATTATAAGTCTTTATAAATAAGTTTTAATTAGCATATAGTACTCAGAAATAAATCGGAAAGCACTGGGTTGAGCTATTTTGGCCTTTTACTGCTTTAAAAATAATTAGCCTACTTTGACTCTACTCTTCTTGCTCCGTGATCTGTGAAAGAAAAAAAATTTGGGCATGTAATATTCTGTTCAAAATCTTTAGACAGTTCTTTAAAAGTAGTATTAAATAGCTGGTGTGATCTTGTGCATTATATCTTAAAGCAAAGTTGACACTGTTAATGCAGATTTCTATCTGTTCCCTTCTCAAGTATTTGTAGCTTCAATTTCTTAACTTTATGAGCTACATTATCTTTATGAATTTTCCAACAAATTCTTTTATGCATTAGCCCTTTCAAGACTAGTAACTATAGGCAAATACTTTTTGACTGTCTTCTAGCTCTAAATTCTTCTGTTAGAAATTCTGCCATCGTGGCCCCAGAAGCAAGTGAGTCCATTTTTTTGTTTTTGTTTTTTGTTTTGGGAAGAGTGCCATAAAACATTGGAGTTGCTGGTGGCAGGAAAACATTGAGAGTTACAAATTCAGCAGAAAATAGTGTTGTGTTGATTTTTGAAAGTCCTACATTTCTAAGTGGTGTTTATGTTTTGAGAATCCTAAGGCTGTTTTCCAGACCTTTGCCACTCAACGTGTGGTTCGCAGTTACAGAGCAGAACTTTTCAAACTTAATGTGTATATGAATTCTCTGAAAGTCTTGTTAAAATGAAGATTTAATATGTATGGGGGTGGGACCTTGAGATTCTGCATTTTAACGAACTCGCAGTGTAGATGCTGCTGTTTGGTACACACTTTGAGTAGTAGGCTCTAGAATTCTTAGTATCTCAATCACCTATCTTGATACATTTTTAAAAGTTTTGCAAAAGCATTCTACTTTATTCTGATACTTGATACTTAAACTAACCCCTATTAGAGCAAAGCACTTGAGCTCTTTCTGCTTCAGTTTTATGTGTATGAATTTATACTTACTACTTATATATGACAAGTTTAAGCAGATCCCTCCATGTTAGTCTCATCTTGCACCAACAAAAGTGAGATTTTGGAATCTGCAAGAGAGAATGCCATATAGTGTAATGGCTAATAGAATAGAGATTCTGGGTTTCTGATCAAATCTACCACTTACCAGCCTTATGACCTTGGACAAGTTACTCAGCTTTGCATAGCCTCAGTCCTCAGGTTGCTGTGATGATGAAAAAAGATAATCCATTTGGTACCATGCCTGGCACTTAGCTGTTATCAAGAGAAAGGCAAGCAGGCTTTGTGAAAATATATTAGGATTCTGGATAGAGAGTGAAATGATCTGAAGTTGAGAAGGACTGCTTTAGGGAGCATTGGGAATTGAACTAGAGGACACCACTTTAGGAGCAAGCACTTATTTATTCTACTCATCTTTTCTTCTGTGCTTCTTTTCTCTTGTTCCTCCTCATTACTTTCAGGGAACTGAAAAGAGTCTCAAAGTTTCCTTCTCTACTTTCCTGTCCCCAAAGCTAGCACACAGCTTTTTTCTTAGGAGTTTTTATTGCTAGTCACAAGGGAGGAAAAATAAAAGATAGAAAAATACCTTTTTTCTTTTCATTTTACCCCTCTCCTCATTTAGATTTATCTGGGAAAGATAAAGACATACATATAAACACACTCATATGTAAACCTAAGGCTTAAGTTTATTCTAGTAATTTCATTTGGGCTGCCAAGCTTGACTCTATAAGCAGGGCTGCTTTTATTTATTTAAGCTCAAATACATTGTTCATAAGAATGCTTTTATTTAGGATTTTTAAAAGAGAAGTAAGCTAAAACAGCAGTTTGTTTTTGCAGTAGAATGTTTTAAATGATGAAAAGATGTTGTGGATACTGTACATTTTCAATAAGGGCTGCAGTACATAATTTCCCAGAAAGTTTGCTGTTGATTTTGATCTGGGGCACTAGTTAAATGTTTAGTAATAGTAACTCATCTAGATTTATTATGAAATACGTAATAGTTAAGAACACAAAATTGGCTTGAGTAGTTCACCACTATGTAAATATTTTTCTGAGTGAAAAACTTTTAATTGCCACTTCCGCATTCTCTTACAGATTTTCAAGGAAAATGACTTTAATTAGAGTCTGATAGTTATACCATAACGTGAATAGTTGCAAGAGAATAAAGACTTTTTTGCCTTGCAACTTTGCACACTTATTTTTATATCTTTTTTACTTGTGTCTTCTTTCAACGTATACATATATAAATGTCAAAATATATATACACACACATATATATAAAATTTGAAGCTAAAGGTAACTTTTACATTTATACTAGTAAGATTTAACATTAATTTTAGCATAAATGGGGAGTGAAGGGAAGATGGTAAATAGCTTTCCATTTCTGTGTAACTTATATTCATATGCATCCATTTAATTAACTGAGATAAAAATGAAATGCTTTAAGTTATATATAAATAATTGCCCAAGTAAAATTTTCTGCCTTGAATAATGTGTCGCTTATATTCAGTTTTAATAACGGAATAAATTTGGCTTTTATCAGAACGTATAATAATGTACCTCTTTATCTCTAAATTTAAGCTTCAGCATTATGTGTTTTTAAATATTCAGCAATAGCAAGCAGACTGTTTCATCTCAAGTTTATGTAGTTTGTAGTTTCATGAAAAATAGTTGTATTGTGTCTCACGATGTAATTATTCCTTTTAATATTACGTATTCATTACATAGCAATAGATGTATCCGTTGGTTTAAATATGGGATACTGGTAGCTTTATTTTTCTCGTTGTAGTTCCTTGGAATACAGTACAAGTAGAAGCATGTTTATTTCATTTACAATGTACATCAAAAAACTCTGAAAGGGGCTTCCCTGATGGCGCAGTGGTTGAGAGTGCGCCTGCCGATGTAGGGGACGCGGGTTCGTGCCCGGGTCTGGGAAGTTCCCACATGCCGCGGAGCGGCTGGGCCCGTGAGCCATGGCC